>NW_024349797.1:3376192-3415871 GCF_902729225.1 Pteropus medius | reverse complement strand
AAGGAAGGAAGGAAGGAAGGAAGGAAGGAAGGAAGGAAGAGAAAAGAGATGGGATCCCAGGTCATTGCTGTAGTATCTCCATTGTAAGGAAAAGAAGCTGAGCAACTGTCATTTATAAAAGAACTTTCCAAATCACTGAAACTTGGCTCTCCATATGCCCAAAACGGTTTTTCTTTTCATTGTTATTTCAAATTAATGTTATTAAACACTATCTTGCCTTCTTAGACAGAGTAAATTAGACCGAACCTGACTCTTGTTTTTTTCCCCTTCTTTTAAAAATTGGTTGATATCATGTGAATAAAGCATATATGTACAGCTTAAAGAATATAAGTCAAGTGAATATCAATAGACCCACCACCCAGAAAAGAAGAAAAAGAGTCTCACTATAGGACCTTAGGAGCCTGCTCTTTCCCCGTCAGAGGTAACCTCTATTCCAATTTATACGTCAATCGTGCTCTTGCTTTTCTTTATTGCTTTATCATATATGAATGTAGCCCCAAACAACATAATTAGTCTTGTCTGTTCCTGAGTTTTATGTAAATTGAATCCTACTTATGTGTTTTGTTGCAACTAGTTCCTTTTGTTAAACATTGTTTTTCAGTTTCATCCATGTTGCCATGTGTGGCTGTAGTTTGTTCATTTTCTCAGCTGTATAATATTCCATGCAGAATATACCATGACTGTTTGATGGACATTTGAGGGATTCTGAATACTATAAAAACAGTGCTGCCATGAATTTTCTAGCACATGTCTCCCATGACCAGGTGCAAGGGTTGTCTCTGTACATACTTAAGAGTTGAACTTTATTGCTTTACGTGCTCAACTTTATAAGGTGCTGCCAAACCAGTTTCCTCAGAGGTTATTCTCCCACCAGCAGTAGGGGAATCCCCGTTTGTCCACATGTTCACCAGCACTGGACACTGGCCCACTTTAAAACTTTCCCTAACTTCTCGTGATGCCCAGAATCACACTGTCTAGGTCCATTCAGGCTTCCACAACAGAATATGACAGATGGCTGGTTTATAAACAACAAAAACTTAGTTCTCACAGCTCTGGAGGCCGGAAGTCCAAGATCAGGCTGCCTGCATGGTCGGGTGAGGGCTCTCTTCTGGGTCGCAGACTTTTCATTGTGTCCTCACATGGTGGAAGGGAAAGGGATCTCTCTGGAGCCCCCTTTATAAGGGCATTTATCTCATTCTTGAGGACTCTGCCCTCATGACCTAAGCACCTCCCAAATGCCCCACCTATTGATACCGTCACTTCGAGCATTAGGATTTAGCATATAAAAATTTGAGAGACCTGAACATTGAGACCATAGCATGTATACTTCCCTCTTTTGTGCATACGCATCCCCCTCCTTGGACTGGACTGTGACACGAGGTTGTTCTTATCACGCTAACTGGACTCGGAGACTGTGCTATGCTCTCCTGTCTACTTTTCTTTCTTCCGTATACTTTTTATTCTTTGTTTGTCTCTGCCTTTAACACAAACTGACAACCATCTTCTCATTCCGATCAGAGTGTCAAGTCTCCAGCAGCCTTCCCCTGCTCCCCTTCTAAGGTATTCTTTCAAACCTCTGTGGAATGAGAAGTTCTTCACCCAAATCGTCCCTTGAATTATGTCTATGTAAAGAGAAAATGGTCTCTGAAGGAAGATCCGAATGGTTTGCTGTGAGTAAATACATAAACGGTAGGGGATGAATTCTGTGGCATTTACTTCGGCTGTGACTGTCATTTTTGTTTTGTTTTGAGGGGGGTAGTTTCCTTATTTGTTTTTGGTGGTTGTTTATTTTTGCTTTTTTTCTGGTTCCTGACAGTGTCCCAAATAACCAAGGATTCTTATAAATCACCTCTGCATAAGTGCCGCTGCCCTTTGAATATACTTCTGGTTTAATTTGGTATCAAATTTAATTAAATTCATATTTAATTTTGGTTGCTGCTATCTTCCCAAAATATCAAGGCTTCAGCTAGCAGATGGCACATATCCCTGTGACAAGAGACACCAAGTATTTCAAATAACCTAATTCTGTCCCCACCAGAAGCATCTTCAGAAATAAGGGTGTTGGGAAATTCTGACTTTCCAAAAAAGGGATTTTGAGGCACAGCTGGAGATAGAGGCATCCATGCCAGGCAAATCTTTGTCTTTTCACAGGTTTGTGAGACCAGAGCAAGAATTCAAGTAAGACCCACATGCCATGTATCTAAATATTTAAAAGTTATTAGCCAAGCTAACAAATTGTTAAATAAAATGTCTTAGCCACCTACCTTTACCAATATACTTCCACAACATTCTGAAAGGCCATGTGTGACTTTAGAATTCTCAGACTCCTTGGACAAAATGTGACAGCACAGGAACGGGCAGTCCCCGATCGGGGCCTGTCCCCTTTTTGTTCCTGCCCTCAGCCTTGCCCACCTGCACAATCCTGCAGCTCTCTCTTCTGTCCACTGCCCATGCCCTGTGTCCCAAGAAGCCACCCCTTGGCCACTAGCTTCACATGCCACCCTTGATAGGGTGGACCACGGGAATAGGCCCACATGGGCCCTGGAAGCAGGCTTGGGCCATTTGGGCAGAGATTCTGAGGTCCTGAGTACAGGGACTGAGGTCTACATGAGGGTAGGCATAAACATGGGCGTGGGCTCAGCTTGGGCATCCACCTGGTTCTGAGGACTTCTCACCCCAAGGACACAGGGAGGCCTGGGCAGGGTTCTCTTGCCTGGGTCTTAGAAGGTGCTGGGTCACATTGCCACACTGACTCAGTAGGCCTGGCCATAAAGTGAATTGAGAATAACTGGAAGCTATTTTGAGAGTTTTTCTTGTTATCTGGGGCTGGAGATTGCCTCTGGATTACTGATTGTAGGAGAGGATTTCTTTAGCTGTGTCTCTGCACTGGGGGCAGGATTCAGAACTCAATGCCTATCTCCTCACCTCTGGAAACAAATCCAAACTAAAAAACCAAAACCAAAATAGAACAAAACAAAACAAGAGTCTCTCTTTTGTCCTTGACGTGCTCAGCCTATCTCTCTCCGTTCCCTCCTGCTCTGACACCCTCCAGTCAGGCTCTCTCCCTGGTCTTCTGTGTCCTGCTTTTCCCTGCTGACTTTCTTCCCTCCACCCTCCTTCCCTGGCTCGTGTCTTAATCCCTGCCATAGCGACCGGGAAAACAACATAACACTGGGGCAGATGAGAGCTGAATTTCAGAGCCCTTCAGACTCACAGGGGGCCAGGAATTTCCATCATGAAACAGACCAGGGGAAAAACTTGAAATCTTGGAGAGGTAGTGAGGAAAACTTAGGGGATGGAAGAAGAAGGGGCACCTCAAAAAAAAACCAGTGAAGATTGATTTAAAAGGAATAAGAAGAGGTGACTTACAAAGTTAGTAAAAGTTAGTATGGTTCCTCCCAACACCACTAAACCCATGGCCATCCCCAAAAAACAGTCAACATCCATCCTATGGGATGAATTATTAGCAGAGGGAGAAATGGTGGGGGGCAGGCATCAGGAAAAGTGAGATCTCTCTTGTGGAAAGAGCTAAAGGGTTAATATTTTCATAAAGTAGAACTCCAGCATTTTAGGTCTGGTGGATGGAAAGGGGTTAACACTATCAAGGAGCAAACTTGGGGTAGCTCAGAAGGGTGTGGTCCTGAAATTGATTTATTTTAAAAGCATAGAAAGCCAATGAATGTACTTTTGGCCACAAGATACAACAGGTGAGAAAAAAAAGAAAGGAAAAGGCCTGATTTCTATTTCCTGGAAAGGAGGTGTTGCTGCAGATCTTCGGGAGAGCACACTCAAGCCTCTTATAGAGCCCTGATTACTTGGCTCACCCTCACCATCTTGGCGTGTTCCCAGTGGCTGACTCCTTGGCGTATGGCACTCGGGCTGCCGTCACCTGCCAACAACAAGGAAGCTGGGTATTGTGGCTGCAGCTTTGGGAAGCTACTTATGAAAGAGCTGAATAAGCCCCAGGGGTAGAAAGAGGGTGCAGCTAATGCCTAGCTCAGGAAGAACTGGTAAGCAATCAACTCAATCCAATTCAACACTGACCAAGTGCCAGTTGTGTGCCAGGCTAGTCCCTGGGGATGTGAAGATGAAAAAGGCGTGGTCTCTATTCTAAAGGACCAGGCATGCCCATAAGGAGCTATAATCAGAGGAGTGAATGCACCAAAAAAGAAAATTAAGTCTGGAAGTGGAAAGGTTTTATGGCCTACAGTGCCAGAGGCAGAAAAAGGAGGAAGAAGGGCATCTCCATTTGTGCAGTCAGGCTCAGCATTCCCGAAGCACACCCTGTTCTTCACCCTCCCTTATCCAGTCAGTCTGGCTGAGTGACCCTCAAGTTCTCCCCCTCTTCTCCTGTCGTGACTCAGTTTCTCATTTCTAGCCTTGGTCCAGACTCTTTGCACTCAGTACCCTGAGGCCACTTTCTACAACTCAGGTCTAATCAGCTCCTCCTCTGCTTAAAAGCCCTCTGTGAGAAGACAGTCAGTAAATAAGACTAGTGAGAGGAGGTGGACAGGACCAGGAATTAAAGCGTGATTATAGTAATAAGAATATGAAAATCTCTGAGATTGAGAGGTGGAAGAAAGGAAAATAGAGGCTACTAAGCAAAAGGAGATCAGCACCCGAAAGGAATGACCAAATAAAGGTGTAAAATAAACAAAAAGTTACCAAAAAATCTATTTTCTTTTTCCTTACGAGTAATTATATAAAGTTTACAGGAATCACTTAAAGAATGCCTCCTGATAGAATTTTTTTTCTGGAACAATACGTACCCATTTAAGTCTTTAATAAACATATGAATTCATAATGAAAGAAAGAGTGGAAGGAGGAAGGAAGGAAGGAAAGAAGGAAGGAAAGAAGGAAGGAAGGAAGAAAGGAAGAAAGGAAGGAAGGAAGGAAGGAAGGAAGGAAGGAAGGAAGGAAGGAAGGAAGGAAGGAAGGAAGGAAGGAAGGAAACAAACTATGGTTTCCTACTGTCTCCAGAATAAAGGCTAAGCCCCAAGGTTCCTCACACTGCTGAAGGCCTAGAGGTAGCGCAGGCTTCAGGGTAAGTTTGACTTAATGGCTCAACAATGTCGTCAAAGCCCCTACTTCTTTCCGGATGTCCTCTCTGCCCTCCGTGGTGTCATCTTCATTCTTGGGCAGTCTTCTCTCGTAGTGACAAAATGTTTGTAGCAATTCCTGGCTTCATACCCACACTTCATGCCATGTAGGAGAAAGAGAGAGAGCTTCTTTCCCTGAAGCTGTCAGTAAATTTTCTCCAGTCTTTCAAGTCATACTTGGGTCACCCGTTTATCCTCAGGCAAGAAAGGATTTTGCTGATGCGTCTATACTGGAGCTATTCACCCCACCCATAGGGCGAGGGTGGAGTCAACTTCCTACAAAGTGCATGGGCAGTGTAGGGAGGGTGGATACCCAAAGCCAAGTGTGGTAGTTACCAAAAAGGAGTGGATGCTGAGGAGGCCACCGCAGTGTCCACAGCAGCACCTTCCAGCATCTCCTCCTCTCAAGCTCCACCCAGCTACATTCTGCTCCCAAAACTGTTGGATTGATTTTTCATGCGTGATTTTGTACATGCTCTCCCTTCCACCTGGGATGCCTTTTCATTCCTCTTGCTCAGTGAATACCTACTCATTTTTCAAGCCCCTGCCCGACATCACCTTCCCTATTGTTCAGCTACTGTGATCTCCTTAAGAACAGAAGCCAGGTTCTTATTCCCTCTCAGCACAGATAATACCTGGCACACAATCGGTGTTCAATAATTAATAAATGTTTATTAAGTGAATGGATGTTGCTGACGAGATAACAGTATTTCTGAAGTCTACAACGAGGAGCTAGTGTATCTTCAAAATCTCATCCTCCTGAAGTCTAAAATGTAACAAATGTGAGCAGAGTTGTAATGTGTAAAACTATGAGGAGGCAAGGATAGGGCCCCCAAGAAGTTCGGATAAAGGGACATTGAAACTAGGAGTTTGTCCAAGGATCTTTAGTGTCATCCCAGAGAGAGGGCTTCCTCGTGGCTGGCAGGAATGTTTTAGTTCACTTGGCAGGTCCGTACATTCTTAAATAGAAAGGAGCCTTTCAGGCCATCGTAGCCTGATCTCTTAATCTTCCAACCACTTAGATTATTCTACTTGGAAGAAATCGCAATAGTCCTGCAGATCCAGGCACTCCTACGTGGCTGACAATTACAATCTCACAACCTCTTAATAAATTGGCTTTCTGGTTTACCATCCTAATCTATATTTCTTTAATGTGGATTGGTTTGAGACCAACACTACCAGTTAATTTTCAGTATCTGTTCTCTTTTTCTGCCTTAGTCATAGAACCTCAGAATTTTAGCTGGTCACATGGTCACCTATCATATAGACTATATTTCTCAGCCTCCCATGTAGCTAGGTTGGGCCACACTACTAAAGGCAGGTAAGTAAGAGCAGTCCATAATATAACTTCTTGGAAGTGCCATCAAAAAAAAGAGTAGGGTTTCCCTCTCCTTCCTTTTCCTCTTTTTGCTGGCTAGGATATTGATACGTTGGCTGGAGCGGAAACAGTGATCTTGGACTATTGAGGAATTTGGAAATAAAGCCCATGTGTGATAGAGCAACAGAATAGGAGCCTGGGTTGACTATTACCACAAAGTGCAAAATCAGAAAGCCTTCAATGCCTCTCTGAGCATTTACATAAGAGAAGTGCACTTTTTATTTTGGTTAAGCCACTTTTGACACTAGCAGCCAAAACTAATTCTAGTTTTATACGATTTCCCGAAGTGGTGCTGATCCACACATGTAGCTACTGAGAACTTGAAATGTGGCTAATACAAACCGGGGCATACACAGGGAAGCACTCTGGGATCCAGGCTGTGGTACCCAGCTAACGTACTGGACCAGTCACACATACATGGACTACTTTTATCTCCTTATATTACTCATCAGTTCTTGCATGTTGTCTACTTTTCCATTAGAGCCCCTAACGTATTAGTTATCTCTGTCTGATCATTCCAAAATCTGCGTCATATGAGTCTAGTTCTAATACTTGCTTTGCCTTGTAATTTTTGTCGAATGCCTCAGATGATGCATAGAGCAATAAATATTGAGGCAAAAAAGTCTTTAATGTGAAGTTTTAGGTTAACCTGATGTGGTGCTGGGCTCTGTTTATTGTTTTACTGTAACTGCAAGTGTCAGAGCCTTCAGATTTTTCTAGAGTCCTTGTTTTTGTGTCTCCCATTGCCTTTGGGCTTCCCTAGGAATTCCTTCTTAAGTGGAGTCTGTATCTTGCAGCTCTTTCAGCCGTAATCCACTATTACCAGAAAGGAGCCTTGTCAATGTGGTGGCAAAGTGTGAGAAGACGTTTAACTTGATGATTTAATCTCAGTCTTTTAGTGGGCCTGTGTCCCTGGGCTGAGCTCTTCGCAGATGTTTCTTAGCTTCCCCGCTCCTTTTACACAGGAAAAATAAAGAGGGCTGGAGTTGGATAATTCTCTTCCCCAAGCCGTGCAAAGGCTCTGGCAAAGTCTCTTCCCTAAATAGTAGGCCTTTATTAAGGAGAATGCTCTGGATGTAATTCAGAATGGGTACTTCCTCTCTCTCCTTGCCAGAGCCACGGGGGCTATTTCTTGGCCCTTCACCGTGAGAACCTGGTAGAGTTCCTGGAGGTAAAATCCACGAGAGTGTGGGGGTCTCTAGGATTGTGGGGGTTTCTCACTCTCATGATAGTCCATTCAATCTCCAGAAATTCATCAAATTATCATTTAAAGAGTTCCCACAGGTTTATAGTTCTAGCAGCATTTGCTCCAGGTAAGCCAATCTCAGCTGTGTTTTTCTGTACTCATCTGTCTCTTCAGATTTCCAGGTGGTGATTTGTCCTGCAACTCCAATTCTCTGATTTGTTCAAGAAAAGTCTTTGATATTCAGTTTGTACAGCTTTTCCTTGTTGTAAGGACAGGAATGACAACTTCTAAGCCTTGTACATGCCGGAGCTGAATCTACAAGTTTTTTTTTTTTCCAATAAAATTATATAAAATTCAAAATACATAGTAGTCTGGGCCCACTTAGTCTGAGGTCAAGGCACCCTATTCACAAGATCACAAGGGCAACAGAGTAGTATGATCGGCACCCTAAGTCATCAAGAAAATGTTCCAAATACTCTTGAAAACAAAGCAAAGAAGCAAGTATACATTTTTAAAGCCCAACAGAATGTTTCAACTTTAAGTTTAGGCACTCAGATTTTAACCCCTTAGGACACCTTATGCCAAATAGCTGAGGTCTTACCACAAAGGTCGAAGTAAATATGTAAATCAGGCTGAAAAATAAATAATAAATCAGGTTGAAGTCTTTCTTTTTTTTTTTCTTAGTTATTTTTTTAAGAAAACAGCCACACTTTAGAAAATTATACATAAATCAGCCTCCAGGTAAACGGCCTCTGGGCTGTATTCCTCCTGGTGTCAAGAGGTTAGGTCTTCAGTCTCCTCCCTTAGGGCTGGGCACCCAGCTCTGCTCTGACCTGGAAATCTCTGCTTGACTCCCTCTCTCTCTGACAGGCAAAGCTGTCGTCTCAGAATTCCCCCAGGTACCCTGGGGGCTGGAGTTGCTGAAACAGAGGCGCCATAGCCGATGTGCTAATGAATGCACGAAGCTCCTGGTGGAATGGGGTTACAGGGAGGTGTTGGGAAAGTTCTTTTCTCTCTTTTCTTTAAAAAAAAAAAAAAGGTCTTTTTTCATTTTGTGAGTGGAGTACACACACACACACACACACACACACACACACACACACACACCAGGCCCTCTAACCTGAAAACTTGCACTTTCCCAACTGCCCCAAATTACTCAGTGTAATTTTCCCATCTCTGAGATCTCAGAGTGTTGAGGTTCTGGCCTGGCTTCTCCTTTTTCCCTTCCGGGATTCAACCTCCTTTCTCACTGGTCTCACTTGCATGGCATTCCTCCCATTCGACATGTTATCATCTTCTCTCTTCTCACAGACTGAAAGCATCTCAAGAACACAGTCCACCTTTTTATCTCCCAAAGCTCCCGGCATCTACCTCACCCAAGCGCTCAACAAATGGTTGTTGTTTTCACTTATTCCTCCGATACGCAATGAGCATTTCCTATGTGCCAGACCTTGTTCTACGTACTTCACATGGATTAATTCATTTAAGTCTACCAAATGCCCTAATATTATCCCCGTTTTACAGATGGAGAAACTGGTGCACAAGTTGATTATGTAATTAACCACAAGCCACAGAGCCAGTAAATCATGGCAGAGCTGAGATTTGAACCCAGCCCTATATCTGGCTCCATTATCTCTTAAACCACTAGGCTATATTGCCTCCCCCAAAGTACATAAGACTCTAAAATGATTTATCAGTTTAGTTCCCCAAAAGCTATCCTTTACTGCCAAAACAACAGAAAAACTGGTGTGGATTTACCTTTCCAGTGAGTGTTTGTAGCTGTAAGTTACACCATAAACTTCGCTGAGAAGCTCTAGGTACGTATAGAAGATATACTGGGATGAGGAGCTGTAGTTGAGTTGTTTTCAAATTCGAGAACAGAGGTCGGGGTTGGGGGTCACTTATGATACTGGTGAAAAGCAAGGACACTATGACGGTTAATTTTTTATGTCAATTTGATGCTCAGATAGCTGGTTAAACATCATTTCTGGGTATGTTTATATGCTTCCACATGACATTAGCATTTGAGCAGGTGAACTCAGTAGATTGCTCTCCCTGTGTGAGTGGGCATTATCCCATCTGTTGAGGGCTTGAATAGAACAAAACAGAAGAAAGAGGAATTTGTCCATTTTTCTTTCTTTCCTCCTGTTTGAGCTGGGATGTTGGTCTTCTCCTGCTCTTGGACTGGGATTTACAATATTGGCTCCGCTGGTTCTCAGGCCTTCAGACTCCAGCTGGAGCTGCACCGCAGCTTCCTTCGGTCTCCAGATTGTGGACTGTGGAGTGGTGTCGGGAGAACCAGGACAGCCCCATGGCCCGTAGGGATAGGCACCCAGCTCTGCCAATCTCTTTGTTTCAGCTTCCACCATCATCGGTCGGTTCTTTAGAGTTAATTGCCCTCTTCCTTTTCCCTTCTGTTGAAGCATACACATTTCCATAAGTAAAGTCATGTGTAGTATAAGCAAAAGCATCTCTCGGTGTGGAGTTGGGGAGACCTGGAGTCTAGCCCCATCCCAGCCATTATCTCTGTAGATGACAAAGATCCAGCATTCCCCTCTCTTCCCCTCAATCCCCCATGAAATAAAAGTGGTGAACGGGCTATCTCTGAGGCTCCCTTCCAGCCATAAGAATCTGTGGTCTTTGATTTGTGTGTGGGTGGGCTCCCTGACAGCCTTCCTATGGGATAGGGCAGATAGCACAAAAGCCCAGTTAGAAGGCTGGGGTCCCAAGACCCCATAGCCTAGGCCCTAGCTTGCCCCAGAGCAAGGAGAACCTGGATTTGTGGACACTGCCAGGCCTCAGCCAGCTCCCGCAGCCCCACTGTTCCATATTAGCAAAGCTTTGTTTTGGAAAGGTCCAAGAATACATTTATTGATAGAAACTGGAAGTTAGTTGGCCACATTAAGAACTCAGCTTTCCTCCCTCCCTTGGTCCCACTGGCTATAAAAGAAGCTTTGTCTCCTGCCATGGGGCAGTCAGTCCAGAATGTGACCACAAGACTGAATTCAACCTTTAATGGGCTTCAACGTCTGCTCAAAAGAAGACAATTCCAAATTGTCATGGCAGAGCTGAGATTTGAACCCAGTTCTGCCATGTGCCGAATGCCCTCTGCACATCAGGGTGAGTGGGTCTGGCCTGGCATGGAAGAGTAGGGCCTGGGTTGAGCACCACCTTGGGCCACCCTTCGTTTCCCATGCTTCCCATGCCTATCCTGAAAATGAGCAGGAAGTGCCAGAATGCGGCTGGGTGAACAAAGGAACTTTCTTTTCTCTGTGGTCTCACCTGAGTCAGGAGAGAGAATGGTGCATGAATGCAGTGGGTAGAACCCTGTACTCAGAGGCTGCATCATCTTCCCTTCCACCCTCTGCAAAAAGGAGATCATTCACCACTGTGGCTGCCTAGGCTGTAGAGAAGCATTGAAAGAGTCTGGTCCATGCACAGGCAGCCAGCCAAGTTCGTGGCCACTATACCTCTAATACCCAGGAGAAAGGGATAAAAGCCAGAGGAGACATCTGGATTGTTTGTATCTGGAGATCAGGGAAGGCTGGATGGTGGAGGGAGCACTGAGCAGGGAAATGGTTTAGATGCACAGACATGGGAAAGGCTGTCCAGGCAGAGGGAGCAGAGAGAGTCAAGGCCTGGTGGCTGGGAGACACAGGTGTGCTGGGAGAAGTGTTTGGCAGGGTGCAAGGTACATGAAGAGAGCAATAAAAAATAAATTTGAAAAGGTCAGTTGGGTCATGCTAAAGAATTTGGACTTTAGTCTATGGCCATGCCACCCTGAACATACATGATCCTGTCTAATCTCAGAAGCTAAGCAGGGTCGGGCCTGGTTAGTACTTAGATGAGAGACCACCTAGGAGGACCAGGTGCTATAGGCATAAAAAAAGAAAAAAAAGAATTTGGACTTTATTTCATAGGCAGTGAGAGCATTTTAACATCTCTCAGCAAAAAAAAAAAAAGTGCCTTAATTAGGAAAATAAACCAAAAGTTGCTCAGCACCAAGGACCAAGCACTTCACCACAGTTTATCACATATAATCCTCACAGTGGTCCCAAGAGGTAGGTGACATAATCTGCATATTGTACTTGAGGAAATTGAAATGCAAAGAGGTTAGGGACTTTCTCAAGTCACACAGCTAAGCCCTCATGTACGTACTTAAGTTTTCCTTCTTGAGCATGCCTCATGGCTAAGCTAAGTGAGAATGTACTTCAGCAAAACCGAAGTGACCATCCAAGGAACAAAAGGATAATGTGAGACTATAAGAAATGGTGGCATTAACCCAGGAATCCAATGAAAAGCTATTTCAGGATGACAGCTGTTTAGCAAGGCTCAAAAGAATTTAGTGTCTATTAAAATGTCAGTGGGTCCCAAGAAGAAATTCTTCTAGAAGAATGGAAGAGATTCCAAGAAACACATAAAATGAGTAAAAAACTAGATCATTGGAACATGATGGCAAAGACCTAGCTTTCTTTGTCCAAACAGAAAAAAGAAAGCAATCGAAAATTCTAGCAATCAAAAATTCTGGGAAAAACAAGCCACTAAACAAGAAAGTTATAATCCAAAAATGAAACAACATAAGAAGCCAGATGCATTTGAGCAAATGATGGCACATAAAACAAGAAAATGTATTTGATCTTGGGGCTAAGAATATTATCCTTGAGTGAGACAGGTGTCTGCCCTTGGACATACAAGAAATATGATCATAGATCATCACTAGCCCTGTGCCTATTTACCTACACAAAATGTACTACTCCAGTTGCTGGTTATTGGTTTTCAACTTTTAGAGTGGACCGTGAACAGAGAAGGAAAGCATTCATTATGATTTTGGGACAGGATGTAATGTTACCACACTTGAAAATGTAGAAATTTAAAGACAGCTGATAAAAGACGTGAGTGGGGAAGAAGAAAGGGAGAAGACAAGGATGATGATGTTAATATTCTACCTCATAGGTTGAGGAGCCAAGTACAGCTAAGACCTGATGAGCCAAAGTTATCAATGCAAGAACTAGACATAGTGACTATATCAGTTAGAATTCTAGAACAGGGGAACCATTGTGGGGATTAGACCTTATATAGTTATGGGGCCTGGTAAACAGTCTGTGCAAGATGAGACTGCTGCCTCTGTGTCTGGTGTTGGGCCTGCGGTCAGCAGGACAGGCAATTGAGAAGAAAAGATGGACGTGAGAAAGGGGAAAGAGGAACCCATAAGGACAACCTGAAATCTGCATCTGTCTCTCTCAGCCTCCAATCTTCGCTATGTGAATGACCTTCGGAGAAGCAGGTGTCCCCGTCAGGGAGCTGCACATGCATCTAGCCCAAGACACGGAAGAGCTAGAGGAGCCCTAGGCAGCACGCCAGCAAGGTGAGCCCCATGTTGGTGACAGAAGCAGGCAAGCTGCACCAGCACCTGGCCCTATGCCAACTTTCACAGAGTAAAAATGGCTGTTGCTTCACTCCTGCCTTCCAAATTTGGTACAGATGTCCCTCATGGCTAACCCTAACTTGGAACCATGCCGGGGAGGGAATTATGGGAAATGTAGTTCCCGCTGACACAGTACAGATTGCTAGATTGTGAAAAACTGGGAGAGGAACAAGGGCAATAGTTACAGGGTGGGTTCCCTGGAAGCGGACACTGAGACCGTTAGGGACACATGATGTTTATTGGGATAGACACCTGTGAAGGAAGGGGAAAGAAGCAGGCTGAGCAGAAGGAGAAGTCAAACTGCAGTGCAGAGTCTGCCGAGTCTCTGCCACCCAGGCCCATAGCACTGAAGTGGGTGTTCACTGTTAATTAGAGTCCCGCGCTGAGCAGAAATAGCCTGGCCGTATTCGCTCCCTGTGCTCAGACACGGGATGCAGGCAGCCCCAGAAAGGGTGTGATCTGGGACGATGTGGCTCTGTACTTCTGAGGCTGGCCCTGATGGAGCCGGCAGCTGGTGGCCATCTGCTGACCACACTATCCGCAGCTGGGCAGCAAGTCCGTTTTTGAAGGGAGGATATGGATGGCGCGTCTTCATGTCTATGCAAGTGTACAGATGAGCTAACTCCTGCTTTATTAGAGGACCCACCAGGACACAGCAGGATTAGCCCATTACTTAGAGACAGGAAGATAAACTGGCAGAACCCAAAACTCAAACAGTTAAAAGCCATTGCCTCCAGGAGACAAGACTGAATTCAAGGGGAGTGGAACGGAGATCCTTTTTTTACTAAAAGCCCTTCTGTATCATTTTATTTTTCTAACCATGTGTATGAGTTCTTCAATTAAATATTTGTAAAACTTTTAAGAATTCGGTTCTGACTGATTCCAAGCTGTCCCCCAGAGTCACGCCCCAGGCAGGTCTATCTGGAGTGGGAAGAGAGAACCTTTGCTTTGTCCAGTGGAGACAGGCACAGCTGTGAGTGCCTGATCGGAGCTTGGTGTTCGGTGCCTGGCACATCCACTCCCAAGGCCGGAAGCTGGCCAAGTTTTTCATCTCATGCCCCAAATAGATGGGCACCCAGGCCCTGAGAGTCGGGGGAAACACCAGCCCCATTTCCACTGGAGAGCCATCACTGAGAACTGGGGTGCCTCTTTGTATATCCAGGCCCCTCCTAAACTTTAATATCTATGATTGAGACTCAGAGCAGCAGGGCCCAACACCTGGAGAATGTCAGCAGTCGGTTGGCACAGGAAGATGGGCTTGTCCAGTAAGAAGGACTCCTCGGAGGCTGGCTGGACCAGGTGGATAATATAGGAGAGTCTGTTGGCCAGCCGATGCCCCTTTTTAGTTTTCAGATTTACAAATGGGATACAACTACTATGGCAAAATAAGTTAGGAAAACAAAGACAAATTGGCCATAACTTTGCCTCTCTAACACAATCATTATTTCCTTGCCATGTTTTCCTTATTTCATTCTCCTCTGCATCTGTCTTTTTTGTAATCTAGTTGTCATCAGGTTGTATGTAAATTTTGACCCTTGCACTTCCTGCTAAATTTATATCATATGCATTCGTTACCTAAGCTTCATAACCATAATTTTAAATAGCTGTATAATATGAGGTCAGAGATTTCGTTCCAGAACTAAAGAGCACAGTAGACAATTAATATGTTTTTTTTATATATAAATGGAATGCATGACTGGGCCACAATGTGTTACTATTCTCCTACTGAGGGATTTAAGAGATGTGTTTCCAATTTTTCAAACATGTTGTCTTATTACTTTCCTTCCTTTTTCATTCAATATCCCTAATAAACCCCTAAACTCTACTCTTTGCCTGGTTCTCCCAAATCGCACAGACTCTATCTCTCATTTATTATAAATCCACCAGGTGTACGTTGAGCAAGCACCAGTACCCAGTATGGGATTACATGAGAAAAGGCAAATTGAGTTAATGGGTGGGTCAGCAGAGTTGGAAGCATGGGTCCCGCCTGAGCCGGGGCCCTCCAAGTACTTCACAGTGTGTTCTGTCAACACCGTTGTCACCATTAAATACCCTTCATCTTGAAATAGTGGCCCAGATCTTGCCAGTTATTTCACCTCAGCGCTTACGTTTTTCATGTGAATTTCAAACATCATGAACATGAAACATAAACACTCAACCCACTGTGGCATTTTAATGAGGTTCAACTGGATTCAGCACGTCTCATTTCTTACAATTGTGTAAAAGCTTTTCGACCCAGATCACTTCCTTAGGTCTGGCCCATTACAGCCAAGACAAACTCTGTCTTCTGAGTACTTTAAAGATTGGGGAGAATTATTCTGAGCAGATGGTGAATACCCACAGGGCCCTTCTTGGCTGTGATTAGCTGGGCCAGCAGTTTAACTGAGCCACTGAAAATTCCTGAAGAGGAAATGCTGAGTGATAAACTAGGGTCACAGACAATCACTCACTCACCCTGAAAATGCTCCCCATGCACCTTTGCCTTACTCCTGTGCTTTTCAAATTATAGCCACAGCTGCAGCTCTTACACGTTTCCCACGGAGCAAGGAAAGAATTATCAGCATTCCCATCTGACAGTTGTGGCAACTGAGGCCTAGAAAGATAAGGTGACTTGTCCATGAGACCAAGAACCAGTTGTCCAAGGTCCCTGCTACTAGATTCAGGTACAGATTAGATGCTATAATAAGAAGGCTTAAAAATACACCAGAGCATAGAGAGTCAGTCCAAGCCATTAGGTGACTCTGCCATGCTCAACAAGCAGCTTCTGTTGCTGTGCTTAAGATGGCTTTTCTAGTGGTTCTCACTCCCTGCTGTGAAGGGGGACAGGGTAGGGGAGAGGTCACGCCTTCCCTTAAGAGTCAGCTCAAATGCAGGTCACTTCTACTCACATCCCAGTGGCTGTAACATGATTGTATGGATTTACTCAGCAGCAAAAGAGGCTGGGTGGCATGTGCCCAGATCGAACTCAGGAGTTCTATTATCAAATGAAGGGGCATGGAAGTCAGTGAACAACCAGCACATACATTATGGGCAACCCCAGGTGGTAGATGAGAGACACCCAGGGAGAGTTCAGTGTCAGCAACTCTGATTGTCTTGGAGTTTGCTCCCTAGTCTCACAGTAAAGCTCATGGCCAGACTCTCCCTTCAATAACCTGGACCACAGCAGTACCAGGAGACTGCTCTACTGAGCTCAGGACAAAAACAAAACAAAACGAAACAAAACAAAACATGAAAACTGGGCAAATACTTGCCCGCTGGGAGCTTGCATTTTAAGAGGCAACACAGCCAAACATAACAAGACATGCTGACCAGAGAACAAAGTATGAAACCAACAGATGACCTAATGGCAAAACATAGACACGTATACCAGGCAAGGAGTTCCTTTCCAAGGGACCAGAGCATCAAAGGATAAAGTAAAAACCCCTGGACTGGTCTTCAAGCTTAGCCTCCTTCCCACCCTTCATTTCCCACCACCTCTCCCTGTAGACCAGCTCTCTACCCCTAATAGCTCACCAGTCATTCTCCGAGCATGGGATACACTTACTTTTTTCCTTTGTTCTGCTATTCTAGCTCAGATAACATCTCTTTATAAAGAATTTTCTGAATCTCCCAAACAAACATTAGTCACTTTTAGCTCTATAATCCCAAAGTACTTTTTAATATGCAGATCAAATCACTTATCGCATTGTATGTATTATGATCAGCTGAGCATAAATGTGTCACTCTACTCAAACTAGAATAAGAATTTCACCAAATCTTAACACAATGCCTGAGAAGTAATGGGGATTAAATGAATGAGTGATCCTTAAAATGGCAGCAATTATATCTTACTTATCACCATACATTTGGTGCATAATATATGCACAATGCCTGGCATATAGTTGGTGCTCAATAAATGGAGCTTGATTGACTTAACTTGAATTAAAGAGAAATGCAATCAGGCACAGCAAAGACAAGCCCTAGAAGGCACAATTCACCTGGTGCCAACCCAGTCCTGTTACATCAATGGGATTTTCAGTCTAAAGATACCATATATCCAGCTTGGTCTGCCCAGAAGATGCAAAGGCTTGCGGTACATTTGGCAAAGGTTGTCTGGAGCTGGGGCCCACCATGCTACACTTTGGGTTCCCCTCATTGTCTCTCCCTACACTCACTCCCCAAGGCTCAGTCCTTGGCCTGCAGCTCTGGTCCCTACATTCCATCCTCCAGTGGAAATTCAGCCCCTCAATGGGGCACTACTAGATCTCTTTGTATTCAGTGTCTCTTGTGTGCCGAGCAGTGAACTAGACAGATAAGAACCCTGTGCATGTGACATGTAATGCCTAGCACGGGACCACACAAAGCTAAATGACCCCCGAACACAAAGCTAAATGACCCCCAAAGCGGTATGTTCAGGTGTGCTTAACACCTTGAGAGTAGCATCTGCCTTTAAGGCACCAGGCACTTCACACTCAGTATGTCTTCCCTCCTGAACTCAGGGAGCATAAGTGCGAGTCCACTATTGGAGTCCCAGACATTACACCTGCCAGCTCTGAGCACATCATTTATCCTCTCCAAATCTGGCCCCTCATCTATAGAATGAGGACAGGAACAATACCTGTTCTGTCTGCCTTTCAAGGTTAGATGAGAATTAAATATGTGTATGAAAGGGCTTTATAAGCTGTAAAGTAATAAATGCTGCTTCTTCCTGTTGTTACAATTAGTGTTATTATTTCTAAGTAATCCTTCCTCCTAATTTTCCCCTCTGATCATTTATTGTGCCAACAATCTCCCAGTCTCCAAGCCCAAGGATAACTATTATTTCTGCCTCTCCAGGAATTTCAGCCCCTTCACATTCTATGTGGCACATGTCCCTGGATGCAGAGCCCCCAGACTCCTGGCTACAGTGATTGGTTCAGAGATGGGCACATGACCAAAGCCAGCCAATTGGAGTCTTCGGGGAATTTTCTCACTAAAGCTATGGGGAAAAAAATGTTTTTTTTTCTGCCGTGATTCTGAGGCTCCAGCAACTACCGATACCATCCTATGGAGAAAGCTTGTCTGAAGAGTAGGCCAAGCAGAGTCAAGCAGAGAAGAAAGAGAAAGACTGCCCTGAATCAGGCTGTTCTTAAAGTCAGCCATAACGTAGGACTTTCCAGGCACGCAAATGAAGATATAAACTAGATTAGTTGGGTGTCTATCACTCAAAATAGAAGACTCCTGACAAATACAAGACTCGAAACTTAGGTGATATGTTCTATTTCCCTGTTTCCTTCAACCACAATGTCTCATTTATTGGAGCTCGTAAACAAAGTCCCTTCTGCTACACGTTTCTGGCCAGACTCTCTTTGTCTCATACCTGGAGGTGGCCTGGTGGGGAGAACTGAGGGATTAGAGCCAGACAGAGCTGGAGTGAATCCTGGTTCCATTACTTACTCATTGGTCATGTGATATTGGGCTTCTCTGGCTACCAGTATCTTTGTCTGTAAAGTGAAAAAAAGTGTATGGCTGTTGTGAGTATGAAATGTGCAAATGTCGATAAGAGGTAGCTATTATTACTATAACAATATAGTGGCCTCCTAGCTCTGTCGGTAGGCAATGCACTAAACTTGTTTTTAGATGAGGGTCCTAATTACCTTTCTCTGAACTCAAACATTAAAAAAAAGAAAAATGACCAGAGCCCAGTCTGAGAAAAAAGCCCAGGCAACTGTGAATGCTTGCAAGCCACAGGGTAGAAAAAGAGATGATGAAACTCTTGGAGGAATAATGCTTGGGCAGGGATGGTCTTCCAGCACCAAGGAGAAGGGTCTTCAGTAACAAAGTCCCAGCTGACTGAGTAGCCAATCAGAGGAGAGTGCCACTGTAGCTATCTGCCATTGGAGAGGCCAGGCCAGGTCAGGTCAGGGCGTGGATAAAGGACTAGTCCTTAGAGGTAAAGAGAGTCCTCTCCCAGATGAGCTTAAAGGTGGGCTCGGTGCTTAGGAACTTCGTACATTCTTGATTTCCTACGAGTGTAGAGTTTATAGGCTCTCCGCAAAATACCAAGCTTGGAATCTACTCTCTATTCTTTCCTTTTCTTGACCACTGGTCTGACATTGTTCCTGAAGAAAGGGAACAGGACTAGGACTATAGTGTCTGGGATTCTGACTTCGTTTACAATTGATGATCTCTGTGGCCTTGGAAAAGGGGCCTCCCCTCTCTGGGCCTTGGTTCCTTCCCGGTAAAGGGGGATGGAAAGGGAGGTGGCCAGTGTTCTCTAAGGTCCCTCCCAGAGCTAATGATGAAGTCCAAGCCATCCTCAAGCCCCACAGACTGCCACAGCCCCAGAGCACACCAAGGGCTTTTGTTTTCAAGGAATCGGGGGGCGGGGGGCAGCCTCCCCAAAGTCTGTAGATGTTTATCCCAAGAGAAATGCTGGGGCATGCACTGAAGGTGGGCAGCCCTAGGGACATTCTCCCCACTGGACAGTGCTGCCTCTGTGACACCCCCACATGGAGAAAGGTGAACCAGGAGCTAGGGGGTGAGCATCTCTGTTTAACAACTTTCCATTTGTTTACCAAAAAAATATTGTTCCATCATAAAAATTCCCAAAATAGTTCCTTCCCTGGCCAGACTGACTGGCAGGCGCCCAGCTTGGGAGCCCAGCCTCGCTGGAGACATTCTCTCAGGGAGGCGAAATTAGCCGGAAAGGTCGGGGACCACCGGCCCCACACATCCTGTGGGGTGGGGCACGGAGGGTTAGAGCCACAGAATCAGCTTCTCTGGGCAGTGACAGGGCTTTCCCCAGAGGCTCAGCAAGTTTATTTTTAGCTAAGAAGGGCTTCCTCTGCTCTAGGGGGAGTAAGCAGGGATTCTCATAGGCTAGAGGTGGAACAGATGTTTTATCTTCTGCTGGAATGCGCTCTTCTATACTCATATTCTGGCTAGCACCTTCTCATCCCACATTTCTCCACTTAAAGCAGATCTTCAGAGAGCCCTTCTCTTAAAGCCTTTTCCCCCAAAGTGACCCAGATTAGGGCCTCAGCTACGCAATCTCATAGGATTCTTTCTTTCCCCTTTGGAGAACTTAACACAGTTTAGACTTACAAATATGAACATCGGTCTTCCCCACAGTCTGTAAGGTTCTTAGGCAGAGAACATTGCTCAGTACTTATCCTCAGAACTTTTGCCCAAATAGGTGCTCAATAAGAATTATTCCCACTTACAGAATGATTCAATAACTTGCTGGAGACCCAGAAAGGCCAAATAACTTGTCCAAGGTCATTCAGCTCACAAATGCCAGGAGTTCAGCTCCAAAACCCAGGTCTTAACTCACTTAACTCCACTGTCCTGCTCCACGTGATCAGCAAGGCTAGACAAGTCCCTGAATGAGAGGACATGGAGCAGCCATAATTGTGTCTTCTCTGTCACTTTCTTCCTGCCCTGTGGCAGGGAGGAAGGAAGGTGTATGGGCTGCCCCCAAGGTGACTCAGTACTTATCCTGGGAGCCTCACATATAATAGGTGCTCAGTAAGTACGCGCTGGGTGAACATTCCCTCTGCCTAGGTCCCCAGATATCTCCCAGTGGCATACCAGACTTGTGGGGACTTGTTTCTGTTTGGGGATGTAAGAGTAAGGGAGAAGAGTAAAAAAAAAAAGACTTCATTCCCTCTTTCCAACTTATCTCTCCACCTGCCCTCCCACCCCAACCTAACCAGAGCAGGACCCCAAATAGGAAAATGACCCACGGTTAAGAGTCATCCTCACAGAGGACCCTCGCTGCATCCCAGAGCTTCCAAGTTGGATTATCAAACTTGGCAGGCACCCTCATGGCCTCCCAAAAGGCCCTGCTTTTATACCCAGACCTACCATACATCTTAAGGCTTTCTTAATCTTATGAGGAGTGGGAATAGATTCACCTTAAAATTTAATAAATTAAATTAATTAAATAAACGAATTCACCTTCGAATAAAACGCTAATTTTATTGATTTATAATATGCAATCTAAGTTAATATAATGCCTTACCTTGTAAACCTAGCTTTAAGACAAAGTCTCGTACCACGTATTTGGGAGAAGAGAGAGAAAGGGAGGGAGAGAGGGAGGCAGGAAGGGAGAGAATGAGAGAGACATCCGAAGAGTGAAGATGTTTTTTCAGGCCATTCCACTCAGTGAATACAGGCTCCACAGAATGAAGAACGAGGTGGCGGCTCTTCCCTTAGCACTGCTTAACACCTTAAGCGGATTCCGATGTGTGAAGATGTGTCTCCTGTCACACATCTTGGCCCCTAAATGCAAGGCAACTACTTTGTGATGCACAGAGCCATGTATATCTTATTTTAGTAGGGAAGTTATCTTCAAGGGTAATTTTATTGGACATGATTTTCTTCTTTACATACTGGCTTTAGAACCATATTGTCATTTACATCTATTGTCAAACTATAGAGCTAAACGAAAAAACACGCCCCCAGAATCTCACCACTCAGAGATAACCACTATGCATTTCTGAAGGGCTTTTTTTTAAGACGAATGAGGACAAATGGATACTTATTATTTCCGTATCTCAGAAAGGGAAAACTAGAAAAAAGATGTTCTTTTGAAATTTATAAGTTGTGATTTTTTTGTTTTTGTTTTGTTTTTTTTTTTTGTCTTTCCTTTAAGGATACAGTAGGCTTGATTCTCTCCTTTTCAAACTCCCCTCCAGGTTCTGGGTCAATTTTTTGCACTGTTAATATTTGTACCAGAAAATCTTCTTGGCCTCCTCAATTCTAAGCAGGTCAGAGTCAGAATCACTCCTAATAGAAAAAAGGCCAAATGAACCTGGACCAACCTTTTTTTTCTTCCCAATTTGGCCTCTGTCAGTCCTGTAAGGGAACAAGCCAAGAAAGACTAAATCACTTCCATAGATCACATCTATGCTCAGCCCACCCCCAGGATGCTGAATCATACCCAATACTTGTACCATCTGGGAACAGGTAGACCATCTCCATTCCCTCTTGGGACCAGATGGCACAGGGAGAACTGAAAGGACTACTTGGACTGAGAGAGACATTTAGAAAATCAACACCCTTTTTTACCCCCATTCAAACCATTTATAGTCTCCACTTGTTTCTTTTCCCACTTGAGGAGAAAGGGATAATTTAAAGAGCAATAGCGTTCAATGTTAAGTGCTAACTGGGGAAAAAAATGTTCAATACACTATGTATTTTGTCAGGGCTTGGTTCCATTTTGCTTTGCTTTCTTCACTACTCGGTGGTTGCAGATCTAGTCCAAGACTGGCTAAGGATTGGCAAAATTGGTGGTTTTGATTAAGTATTTGGACTTTGATCTTTGAATGGATACATACATGGAATTAACCTTAAAAAGAAAACAGTGCTGTTTAGATGAAAGAAATCACCAGCCTCTTGCTTCCCTGAGTGTCGAGGTACTTCTATACTATGGCCAAATAGACTACTAAGGAATTTGATAATTACCTTTCCAGTTAGAATGGCACATATTCACAGCTCAGATTCAAGAATTTGTTTAAAAATGCAACTATAAATAGTGCAGGTACTTCCAGAGTTTCTAACATCAGTCTTGCAAATTTCCTGTACTTATGAATAGCCTGTTGTTCAAGCCACTCAACCACAGTCAACAAATGGACTTGTGTGAACCCCTTCACCACCTTTGTATTTATTTAACCATCTTATTCCCAAAACAATTTAAGTTGATTTTTTTTAAAAAGCATGCAATAAAATGAAAGCAAAACAATAGGTAAATAAGGAAATAAAGAAAAAGGGGAAACAAGAAAAAAATGAGATGAAGATGTTAAGGGTGAGATTTCACTTCTACAAGTTTCGAGGCTCTGACAAATTTGAAGATTGCTTCAAATTTGCATATGAGATTCTAATGGATAAAGGGAAAAAAAGGAGACATGGCCAGTTATATGATTTATAGTTTCCACAAAATAAAGGCCAGGTGATTAGGAGAAACAACTATTTCTGGAACTAAGACTTCTTCCATTGATCCTTACAAAGAAAACAATATTCTTACTGTATATATGACAAGGAGTTCCATAATTTTGTCTTCTAAAACATCCTTCAATATAGGCTGATGGCTTCTTAACAAAGTTGAGTTCGTTAAAAGCATTTCCACTGGAGACCAAAGGTATATGGTTTAGATCCATAGCTGGTGTGATTCAAGAAAAGAATAGATAGACTGTATAATTTTCAGACGATTCTCATCAACCTTTATCTCTCTAAACCAGCATTAGCTGGCATCATGAGCACAATGAGTTTATGGTTACTTTCTCCCCGACCAGCACCTGTGATGCTAGCTAAACATCACTTTATTTGCTTTAATTTGAGCTAAGCCAGGGTTGGCATCAATGTCCCTGATGGACAGTGTAAGGAAGATACCACACCTCATCTCTACCATGCCCTTTCTTCTTTTACAGGGAAGACTTGAAATGTCAAGTCCTCTCCTTTCCCACTTTACCATTCAAGGCCTAACTGGGCCCGTCTCAGAAAAGCTCCCTCATGCAGTACTGCCTCTAAACACGTGGAGCTCATGCCCTGCTCAAAACGTTCTAAGTCCCCCTCTTTTGCCACGGACCCCATATCTTCCCTTTGGGGTGCTCTCCAATCACTCTCCCACCCCACATGTATGAGGTTGACTCTTCTCACTCCCCAAGTGTACGAGGTTGACCAGATACCCTGAGGGGTTCTGGCACTCTGGCTGGGTCCAGGTTTCAGGAAGGCATCGGGGCGAGTGGATCACTCCTGCTGCCAGAATGGTGCCAACATGCTCATTCGAGGTGCCTCTCACATCACAAACAGGGCGAATTGAGGGCTCTGAGCTATCAGTGATCACTACTGACCACTGAGCTTGAGCTGCATGGGTGGGCCACGCATCAGCTCTCTCCTGCCTCCCTTCCCCCAACCCCCGAAAATAATCAGTGCCAGAAGACCCACACACCCCAGGGTGCCCCTGCTCACATACACAGGCAGTTTCTTTTTCCACTTTCTTCCAACTCCTACTTAGTGATCCCAGGAGGAAAAATGTTTCCTGCTTTCTCTCTTCCTTCACTTTATTCCATTAGCAAATACCCAAGCCCTAATCACATCTGATCAATTTAAACAATGAGGCTAATGATGCCTTAGGAAGGCAGAGACAGCCACACGTGTAAAAGTCAAATTAACTGTTCCCAAGAACCAGGACCGTTAACATCCAAAGCCCCTACAAACCTAAAGGTCCCATCCAGAATTCTCACAAAGTCTTCATACATCTCCACTTCAAATTAAAGCTGCACACCCCTACCGCCAACATTCACGATAATTTTTTTTAAATCTTATTTGATTTTATAGTTTTCCTATTTAAGCACTGATGGTGAAAAAGTACTGTTTCATACTTGGCATGAATTCCAAATGGGCAGGATTTCAAATGGGCATATGAAGTTAAACAAGTTTCAAGGATTAATTAAACCACATAGCCATATATAATGTTTTTTTATGGGAAAATGTATTCCTAGTCCCCATAACCACTTTTTAAATGAACTTCTGGTATAGAAAGTTGGGTACTTCCCATCCAGTATCACCTACACATGTGAAAAGTAGGAATTGGGGATACTTACCACCACTGGCAATGAATAATGCCTGAGCATCTAAAGAAGAACAGATTCTTCTAGAAATAAAATCTTCCAGAAATTTATTCGAGATATTGATGCAACAAAAACTATTACAACAGAAATCCCTGAATAGTGTGCATGCATGTGCACACGCACACCCCCGCAGATACACACACGCCCCACGCAGATTTCCGAGGTGCGAGGGTTGGACAGCAAAGGTAGTAAAGCACTGTGCAGCACATTGGGTCAGGTTTTTTTGTATTAAGATTTGTCCTTAGGAGACGGGGTCACAATGTCCTTCCAGGGAAGTGCTGCAGGGATCAGGGAAAGTGGCATTCTTTTCTTTTCAGGCTCCTGGGAATAGTTAAACCTTTTACCAGAAAAATATTGCTTGTACTTTCGACCATAAAAATGTAGACACATATTTGTATGAAATTAAATTACTACTGATGGGTTAACTATAAAATGAGAATGGAAGAGCCGTGAATTAAGGGACAGGCATTCTGTTCCAGGTCGGCTCTTCCACTGACTGTGTGACAGAGGTTAAGTTATCTCATGTCTCTGAACCTCAGTCTGCTGCTCCGTCAAAGTGCAGGTGAGACCAGATTCGCCTCAAAGAGTCTTCCACACTGAATGCCCAGGATTTTGCCCCTTGACCAGCCCTGAGTCATTTTAAGCTGTCACTATATACATGCAGGCCCTGGAGCATCTGATAAGAACTGAATCCAGTCGCCTCTTGGGCAAAAGTCTGAACACTCTCACCTCCTTCCTCTTTCTGCAGACATTTGGTGGCCTCCGGTGTCCACAAACTCACAGAGCTTCGTACTGCCGAATATAAACAGAGTGATGTTCAGACCCTGAAACTATGAGGGAACAGCTGATGGTATCATAACACCAGGCAGAAAACTTGGGACTCTGGTCCAAACCACAAGCAGATTCATGGAGTGATGTTCGCCCCACTGCAGGAGGAGCTGAGGGGTGTTTGCTGAGGTTAATGATTCTCCCTTTTCCCACCTGCCAACTCAGTACCCCTGAAGGCCCCGCCAGCAAGGAGAGTGGGTGAGGACGGCTTTTGTCTCCTGCTCCCACCCTCTTGGAGCAGCTGGTGCTGGGCGGCCCCTGAGAATGTTTGCCGGCCACAGCCTTGGCCACACAACAGTCAGAGAAAGCCCTTCCTAAGAACTGGTGTTCTTAGCACAGAAACGCAGCCTAAATAGGAAGGGAGGAGAGCTGTGTGAGGTGGGGATCTCTGGATGGTTGAGTTATGTTTTTATAAGTCTAACAAGTTTTGGATGTTTCTGCCACATATAT
The DNA here is from genome assembly GCF_902729225.1 of Pteropus medius. NCBI lineage: Eukaryota > Metazoa > Chordata > Mammalia > Chiroptera > Pteropodidae > Pteropus > Pteropus medius. Next base: position 3,389,911 of record NW_024349797.1, on the reverse strand, counting down.
CCAAAGGCTAAACCAGGATACACTAAGAACATAGAACTAGGCCTGTATCGTGGGATGGATAAATTATTCTGCCACTGGATTATGAGCCCCAAGAAAGCCAGGGTTTTGTCTCTCTTGCCCACTGTTGTGGGCATAGCTTCGTACTCAGGAGGTCTTCAATAAATATTTGTTGTATGCTTGTTCATGAACCAAAGAGCAGGTAGGCTTTGGGTGAGAAGAAGTTTATTATAAATGAATAGTGAATGGAAGAGCAGGCCAGGGAAAAGGAGACTACAGCCCAAATTGTAAAGTGGACTGAGGGGGTTCTTTGCCTGGCAGGTCAGGGTTGTAAGCATTTCAGGACCATAAACTTTCACCCCAGAAACCTTGTGAACCACCCTGGGCTGCTGTTTGCTCCCAAAGTTTTAAATATATTATGTATAGGAAGAAAGGCTATGAGCTTTTGGAATATGACATGGTGAAATTTCCTAGATCTACAAAGATCTAGCCTAGTATAGGAGCCCGTTACTAGCTGAGAGCTGGGTGGTACACTACAGTCATCTTTGGGGCAAGCCAAAGCCCCCATTCCCTCTGAACCTGAAGCAGTGGAGGGCAGCAGCAGGAGAGGAGAAGGGGAAGGTGGCCAAAAAAGCTCCCCTTTATCTACTCCAAGCCCTCTCTCTACCATCACTGTCCAGGGATCTTCCTCTCCAGGGTCAACAGGCAGCAAGAGGCCTAAGTACGTCCAGCATTTCCATGGATGGCTCTCTCCTCTTTGGCTTGTTGCTAATTTCTGAAAAGAAGGTTCTGGGAACTGTGATTATCCTGTACCCCCAAGGACTCTCACACTAAGGGAGGTGTGAAGGTGCTGAGATCAGATGGTGCTGTTAACAACAAGAAGGGTGGAACCCCCCTGAATGCCTGGCCTTGTGAATTTCACAGCCTATTAAGTCTGATTGGTCTGTCCTCAGGGCTTCTTCCATCCAGGTCCTGCTAGAGGACTGCAAGAAAGAGTGTTGGGGCACATATCTACTTCACTATCTGCTAAAATTGGTTGTAGGGCTCAGTGTGGGCAAACCGTGGGCTTTGAAGATTCAGTGAAATAATGCAGAGACAGAACTTAGCACAATGCCTGGGAAACAGGCATGCATCCAACAAATATTTATTAGCAGTTACTGTCCTAAGTACTGTCCTAAGTACTGTACCAAGTACTGTCCTAAGCACTAGGTACGTAACTTGGAACCAAAAAAAAATCCAGTTTCTTTCCACTGAGGGAAGCAGATAATACATCAAAAATATATAGCATGTGCCTTGAAAAAAATTAAATATGTAGGCTGAAGGAGGCCACAGAGAAACAGCCACTAGTATATCCAGAGGTAAGAGGGCTGAGTCTAGAGCAGAACCTGTGGCTGTGCCTTAACACAGAGTGGGAGGTGATGGAGAGGGGAGGAGGTGGAGGGTTATCGTTATCCATCTCTGCCTTGCAGGGACTTTGGTATAGCTTGAATGAACTTTCCAGAAGTCCTTCCTTCGGATGCTGCAAAAGAGTCATTGGTTGTCCTGAAGCACTGTCTATTAAAAATTGTTGAAGACCGGGTGCTATAGGCGTTAAAAAAAAAAAATTGTCTCCAGTACCTCAAACCAACATAACGGTCCCCTATGTGTTGAGGATGGGGCGGGGGGCTCCTCCTCCAGCAGCCAGTGTTTCCCAGATGCTGCTTCAGTTTTTTCAAGACAATCAGTCTCTGAAAATCTAAACACCGAACCATTCATAACAAGTTCATCTGGCACTTACCAACATGAGTCCTTAAGTGGAAAAATCACTTAACCTCTGTGAGCCTCAGTTTTCTCCTCTGCAATATGGTGATTAGTACCGGTATCTACTTTGTGGGGTGGGGGATGGCCATGAGGATAATAAAATGTGACAATTCAGAAAAGCAGTTGGCACAGAGCCTGGCACACATAATTGCCTTAAAAATATATGCTACAGACCCCAGGCCACATCCTTTATCTTGTGGGATACTAGATCCTTGACCTTTTAACCTCTCCAATACCAAGTTGGCGGTAGTTGTAAAGTTTTCCAGCCCCTACCTAAGGAGCTGAGATCCAAAGACCAATTAGAGTTCATTACTGTACTAGAGGAACAAGAAAACATTGGAGAACTTGACTGAGACCCTTGTCCTTCTGGAAAAGCACTAACTCTTGAGGACATCAGCCATTTTTGCCACCTTACTTCTACTTGTCCTATTTTCGGAAACAGTTCCCTGATTTCCCCTGGAGAACCTGCTCCTTCACTCCCAAGGCCAAGGCTTCAGACTGAGGCCTCTGTGGTGCCAGAGCAGAGCACATGACCTAGGTCTTGACTGTTCAGCATGTGCCATTCTCCTCACCACAGTTATTGGTCCAAGGACAGATTGTGGCTCCATATGAACTAATGAGAGTCATGCCTGGACTTTGTCCTGTGGGGGAAGACATGCTGTCTGTCCTGAAGTTCCATACTCTGAACTGGGTCTCAGAAGATGTGAATGCGAGCCACTATAGGTTTCCTCCTCTTTAAAATCAACATGCCTCTACTACAGTGTGAATCATAAATACAGCTTTAAATAAGGAATGAAATCTCAGAGCCAAAGGACTATTTGATATAATATATGTGGAATTTTTTGTGCAAGGCAAAATTCTACTTCCAGCCACAATTCTTGCTACTCCTTTCGCCTAGCATATAAGCTTCAAAAATACTGAATTTATTTCAGTTCCTCAAGAGCTTCAAGCTCTTTCTTGCCTCTCAGCCTTTGAACATGCTGTTTCATCTTCTCACACTGGTTTCATTGACCAGCTTCATTGACCAACCATTCTCTGTTCATTCATGTAGAGCTTAGAGACCTACAGTCTTCCTGTTCACCGCAAGCTTTGCCATCAACTTGGGTGACTTTGCTGGCCATGCAGTAGGCCAGTCCAACTCTGCTCCACACAGAAACCCAAGCCTGTCACCCCAGTGGTTCTGTCATCTCCTAAAGCCTTAGAGTCCTCCACTGCATCCTGTGTCCAGCCAGAAAAACAAAGGCAAGAGACAGCATGATTGATAGGTCACAGGGAAGGTTTCAGGGGCCAGGCCTAGAGGCGGTATATGGCACTTGTACCCATAATCCATTGGTCAGAACTCAATCGCATGTCCTTACCTAATTGCAAGATAGGCTAAGAATGTAGTCTAGCTATGTGCCCAGGAGGAAAAAGAAATAAGGACTGGTAAACACATAGCAATGACCTGAAACTAAGGGTTCTCAGCCTAGGGTACCCTGAAGAATTTCAGCCTCGGTTCAACCAAGCAGCCCAACTTCAGCTGTTTAACATACCCATAAATATCAGCTAAATGATATAGATCCTACACAAGTGCTAGCATTAATTCATTCAATAAACATTTATTGAGCACTTATCATGTGCCAGTCTCTATGATCTACACCAGGGACCCTTACCACCCAAACTACTGCTATTGCTGCTGAATGACTCTCCCTGGCTTCTCTCCCTCCAAGTATCCTGCACACTGCCTCCAAGTTATTTAATCTCAGTGGAGAAACAAAACACATTCTGCCAGTCCCAGGCTCACAGAATCCTATAATGGTTCTTTATTGCCTCTAAAATTCAACTCAGTACAATAAATATTGTTTTAATATCTTCTATGCATGAGATTCTAGGATCGCCACAGTGAACAAGCTGTGTCATTCCCCTTAAGGGGTTTGCTGCCCATCTTGAGGAGGAGGCGAACATGTAATAGGCAAGAAAATTAAAAAACCCCAATCTTTTGACAAGGGAAGTTGATATCCATTGTTTCTGCCTAGCCAGAATCCATTCCCCCTTATGCTGGCAATAGCACCTTGTTCTTCTGTTGGAGATTATCTTAGTTTGGGTTTCCCCAAAAGCAGACCCTGAGATACAGATTCCAATGTGAGTAGTTTACTTAAGAGGTAATTCCAGGAAACGTCAGGGAGGTAGAAAAGTGAGATGGGGAAAGGAAGTCAAGAAAGAGTGTGTTATCAGTCAAGTGACTACTCTGGGCAACTAGAACTTAGTCCCACTGGGAAACTCTGAGCAGCACTGTAGAACATGAGCCTCAGAGTTATCCCACCCAAGAGCCAAGAGATCTGGGGCATTTATACACCAACATCATCAGCTTTGGTTAAGAACTGCTCCTGGGAGGTGTTAATTCCCGGGCACTTCTGGCTCGGCTTGAATGTTAGCAGGTGGACTCTGGTGGTCAGAGGAAGTCCTCAGGCAAAGGTGTTAACAACTGGCAATTGAGCCAGAAACGGGAAGGGCCAAGGGGTAAGGAAGAGGCCCTGAGAGTGGAGCTCAGCTTGCCCTCTTGGGCTATGTCCCAGACCTGGTTAGTGAGAGACCCCACATTCCGCTGCCATAGTTATATTTCCAGTGAGGATAGGGGATGATTGCTCATGACCCAGGCTGAGCCAATTGATAAGCCCCAGCCCTAAGAATTCTGCTCGAAATATTGGGCAAGAGATTACTGAACTGAGATGATATAAGCCTGGGCTTGCCGGGGACCATCACATGAAGAAGGCCTGCTGGAAAATGAAACCAACACAGATGAACCCAATGCTGAAAGACGGAGACTGAGTCCTAATGAAACAATCTGAACACCTGGATTTAGCCATGTTTCAAACTCATGCCCTCGGGCTTTTTAACTAGATGAAACAATAAATTCCTTTCATCTTCTTAATTTGAGTTGGAAGTCTATCACTTCAAACTAGTCTATGACAGCGGTCCCCAACCGTTTTGGCACCAGGGAGCGGTGCTCCTATGAGAATCGAATAATGCCTGATGATCTGAGGAGGAGCTGAGGCAGTGATGCTAGCGCTGGGGAGCAGCTGCAAATACAGATGAAGCTTCGCTCGCTGTGCGCCCGGGTCTTAACAAGCCTCTGACTGATACCTGTCCTTGGCCTAGGCATTGGGGACTCCTGGGCAATCAAGATTCTCTGAAACATTGTCCCAATTCAAGTTTCTACTGTTGCCTCTACAATTCTACTCACACCCTGCGAGGTTTCCAGACTTGTAACTCTTTCCCCAATGGATCTCATATATATACACAAGCCCTGTCCACTCTGAGCATCCTCACCTCATTCCCACCCTCCACGACTGCCTGTCTAACTTCTACCCACTGTTCACAGCCTAGCTCCTGTCCTGCCTCCTCAAAAAGCCATCCTGACCACTCCAAACCAGGGCTCTCCTCTGCCTCCTCGATTGCTGCTGTCTGCACCATTCATTTGGTGATTTCATAACATGATTAATTCTATAACATTAATACAAGTATGTTTTCCTGGCTCCCCATCAGGATTAGAAGCCATACATGTAACTGTGTCTTTCATAATGCCCAGAATGGACTAGTGTTGTAGTACGCAAAACAACACCCTGGTCGACTCGATTCTCTTCGAAAGTATCTTAAAACTAAATAAATGGTGATAACAGTTTGGGTTGGTTGCATGAAGAATCTAGAACACAAACATTTTTTACTTCGCTATTTCGTCTGAGACCAACCAAGCATAATGCTGCTCAAGGAGGCCCACCAGAGAATCTATCACTTCACCCAGAGAGTGAAGCATTTTCTCACACTACCTTTCCCTGGGTATCCCAGGCCACAGCTCACAGACCCCTTGCAGCAAATATCTGTCATTCCTAACTTCTCAAAAGGCTTTGCATAATCTCTCCACATTGATTGGGTGTATGTGTGTGTAAGAGAGCATTTTTCATCTTCCTTTGCTGCTGGGTACAGACATGTGGCTTAGATTTTGCCACTTACATGCACCCATGTGAGACTTTAATTTGGAAGTGAGCTACCTGAGGAAATAGAATGGATGTGGGCATGTATTTTGTAGGCACAAGTGATGGCAGGTACAGCAGGTTCTTGGGGTTGGAGGTGGCCGTGGTAGCATCCTGGCTGTAGCAGAAGCAAGCACGGTTCCATGGTTGGCAGTGACAGCTGCTCCCTACAAACCCAGTCCTGCAGTGAGGCTCTGGGGGCTATGCAGAGAGGTTCAGCCTCGAGCCTGTTCCTCCAGCCTTTCTGAAAATTCTTCAAGCTTTCCAATATCCCCAAATAAACTCTTTCCTGCTTAAATTAGCTAGCGTGAACCCTGTTGTCTGCATCTGTGTACACTCTCACAAATGCAACCTGGATGTCTGCTGCCTGGCCCAGCGGCTTTCCCCACATTCCCCACACTACAGGCATAAATTGAAGTTATGTGACCTCACCTGACTGAGGGCTAGCTTCAATCCTTGGAGAGGTCAAAAACCTTGGAGCTTTTGGGTTGATCTGTTATTTCACTCTTGGAGGGGAGAGAAGGGGCTGAGCTGCAAGACCAGATGGCCCTGGAAAATCTGCTTAGGTTCCTGGCATGCGGGAAGTTTTTCCTAGTCTCCTAGGGGATTCTCCCATTTTTACCCCAAAGGTGACTTTTGACTGGAAGGTTTCACTAGATTAATGTAAAACTCACTTTATGTTTTAAAGATTTTTATGGCACCAGAAATTGAAGGTTTAAAAAAAAGAAAGAAAAAAAAAACCTCTCTCCCCGTGTGAGGCTGCCTCTGACTCAACAGACCAAGTTCCTCTAGTTCAGGTTCCTCTTGTTAGCTTCTGACTCAGCTAATCTTCCCCTTCCTTGGGCCTCTTGAAGACCTTTCTCAGCTCCCCCACCCTGCTCCTGCACAGCTGCCTAAATCATATTTTCCCCCCACAAAGCGCCTGGTAACTTCCCAACAAAATTCGACCACGTGTCTGTGCGGTCTGGGGGTCTGGAGCTGGGTTACAGCTGGGGTTAGAGCTGGGGTTCATTCTTTATAATTGCCTTTTCTCTTCTGCCTGATCCAGAATTCTAAGGTCAACCTTTCCTCCTCTGCTTCCCACTCGTTACTCCAACTGGCTCCAGACTAGGCCAAGAATTCCCCAATGAGCAAGTTGAGCTGCATGTCAAAACTTTATGGCCTCCTTGAGGGGTGCCACTGGGGATAAGAATAACGAGTCATGGGGATTCCCCATCTCTAGAGCAGAAGCACGTGCATGCTGGGTTGATTTCTATGTGGCCACTAAAGATGCTCCACAGGAATTCTTCCCTATCACCCTTCTAGTCATTCATTCATCAGACATTTATTCCCTGGAGAAATTGCTTTGGACTGAAACTACATAAGAGGGTAGGTTCAGAATGGCTTGCGAGGGTCTGCCATAGATCAGCTTTTGTCAACAAGTCCTAGCCAACAGCTTCAAGGGAAAAAACGGTCCCAGCACCAACCCCTTCCTCGCCATCTGATCATGTGACCCTCTTGGCTCTGTTACAAGGACATCCTGTTCTTCTTGGAGTGATGGCTCTATTGGGGAAGTGACTGTGTCATATCTGGGACAGGAAAAAAGCTATTTCAAGTCCTGAAGTAATCACTCACTCAGCGTAGCCTTTTCAGGAACTGCCTGGACAGTGGAGAAAGACCAATCCTGAGGGAGGGTCACTGGAAGCCGATATTGCCACAGCAAAGGCAGACCACCTGGAGGGAGAAGAGGGGCAGGGGGTTGCCATGTCACTCCTCTATTGCGACACACTTCTGACAGCCATGAAGTGATGACAGGTGGAGATCAATACACATGACCCCCCAACCAAGAAGAAGAGGCCTCCCCACACGTCCAGGGAGGCAGGGAAGAACGGGAACATCCTCATTTTCACAGCATCCTTGGGTTTCCAAAGCACAGTAACAGGATGGTGCCTGAGGGCTTGGCAGATCTTTCCTTGGCTGGCTAGAGGCTCCTGTGTGCAATGAGAGATTTAAGGAGTCTCGTTTGTGTATTTCCTTAAGGAATTCTGGGACTCAGACCGAAAATTTATCATTTCCTCATCACTCAGATAGACTGGAAAAAACAAGGGTTACATTCAGAAAGCTCACAGACCCACATACACTGACCAGTCAATGGTTTGGCCACCACTCTGAAGGAAACAGGAGAAAGGGGAAAGGCCTTATTTCTGAAGAGATCATCTGTGTTTTCAGAGTCACGCATTTGCTTGGACCTGCCTGGTACACTGCAGGTGTTCAGCACGTACTCATTGGGTGAATGGGCTCATGTTTATGTGCGGGAATTTTATACTATTCTACATTATTGTTTTCCTCAAGAACAGAGGCCATGCATCTGTTTGAGTCTCAGAGTGGTAGAAAGATTCTCAGTCTAGATTTTACTTCTCAACAATCAGTCAATCATGTTATTTTTTTTTTTTACTTGCCTGATAAATAAAAAAGAGGGACAATGCAAGGCAGAAGAGTGATTTACTACAAGTCAATAGAGTTCTGGATTTACCTCCAGGAAACCCTGGCCTCACCTAAACGGTCTCTCCATCATCGTGCAAAGTCAGAGAAAAATAACATTGCTCCCAGAAATTATAGGGCAGCAGCTGTTTTGAGCATCTAGGGTGGAGATGGCAAAGATGTATTTGACATGCTTGCTACTGCTTTATATTCTGTGCCCATGACAGACATCACTAATCAATCATTATAACTCTAACACAGACCTTCAAAGTCCTTCTCAACATTGCTTTCCAGGCAGCCACCACCAATCAACTAGAATTCACATAGAAAAAGAAATCAATGTGTCATCCTTGCTCTAGCCTCTGATGGTCTGTGATGCTTTCGTATCCTACATCAATCTGAAAATCCTCACAATATTCTATAATAACAATGAACACTGAAATTATGGAATTACAGATCCGAAAGGGACTTTAGATGTCATATAGCTTAATTAAAAATATAAGATGAGCCTGGAGTATTTTGTATTGAAAATAAGAATGCTGAAGTCCAGAGGTTCAGCGACTTGCCCGAGGTCAGAGCATCAGTTACTGCCATTACCAACTCCTTATGTCTGTTCAGTGCTGTTCAGTACTTTCACCTGAAGCATCTCATACGATCCTTCATTCATTCATTCAATAAATATTTGTCGAATTCCTCCTATGTTCCATGTACCATGTTAGAGATTAGGAAATCAGCAATTAGTAAAAAAAGAAGAAGTGTGTGGGCAGGACAGACACTACTCTCGGTGTTTCAGATGCGAGGGGATAACAATTAAGAGAAGATATGACACTAGAAAAAAATGGTAGCTCCAAAATTCACAAGATCCCTCAAGCTGCCAATTCGGGTCGAGGTTACTACCGTGTGACATTTAGGGACCAAATTTCCAGGCCCATCAGTTATTTCTTAATTAGCTCTCCACCCATTTCAGGATGCACAAGGTATGAAGGAAACTGGGCCTACCTTTCTACTCAGAAAGTGGTGGTGAATTCTCCTAACCCTGTTTAAATAATTTCAAAGGGCTTTTTCTGGAGACCTATAACCTCCAAGCCTGCAGCCCTCACAGAGTGGTTGAGAAGAGCACAGATATGGGAATGCCAACTCCTGGTTCCTGTCCCCACTTATGGCTCCAACCAGCTAGCTCATCTTGGACAAATCACATCATTCCTCTAAGCCTCCGTTTTTCATAGGGATAAGGATCAGAAACTCTGAAACTATATGCACGCTAGGGTTGAACAAATAAGTACAATATATAAATTGCAGACAATGGGAGCCAGGTTTCTCATTGTCAGAGAAAGAAGTGAGGAAAGGGGGAAGGCTAGGGTGAATCCTGGGGTGCTGAATTGGAGTTGCAGATATCAGGTTGAACTCATTTTTATTTAAGTATATAGACAGGTACAAAAACAAATGTAGATATGTGCAGATACATATGTTAGTAGACACACATACATTTCCTAATACCGTCTACTGAGAGGGCATAGAAGCAGGGACACCTAGTAGCAAAAAGCACACACCCAGTGCTTGGAACTTGGTTTCCAAATACTATTCTCCAATAAAAAGAACCAGGGTTCCCTGGAGAAAGAACTGATTCTAGAGGCAAAGCAGGGAAAATACAAGGTGAACCTAGAGCATCTTATAGTTCCAGAAAATAAGGAAATTAAAAAAAGAAATGGGGGCATGTTAAAAGGACACAGGAGCCAGCCCGAAGGAGTTCCCCATGACCAAGGCTGGCACAGCTTGAGCAACAGTTTGACAAACAGTTTGGACGATAACTCAAATAATAAAATAAATATCCATGAGTCATACTATGTAAATAAATAATTGAATAAATAAATAAATTATAGAAGAATTCCAGATAATATATGTAGATTTTTCTCTCCTCTAGGGAGTGGAGCCTCATTTCCCACCCATCGAGTATGGGCTGGCCTTAGTGACTCACTTCCAATAAGGAGAGTCTAGACAGGGAAAAACAGTAACTTTACAGTGGAGGAGCCTGGCAGAGCCACCTCACCCATGTGATCAAGGCTCACCTCACCTTTAGTCATGTTGATATCACATACCTCCTGATATGGTGCAAAGAATAGGAGCACTTCACCTCTGTGGTCTTCTTCCAGAAAATGCATAACCCTGGATTAATCATGAGAAAACCTGAGACAAATGCAAATTGAGAGACATGCAGTAAGATACCTGAAAGTGTCAAGGTCATAAAAAATGAGGAACAACAGAGAAAGGTTCACAGATCACAGGAGACATGATGCAGGATGTTATGCTGGAACAGAAAAAGGACGTTAGTGGAAAAACTGGGGAAATCCAAATAAAATCTGTAGTTTAGGTAATAGTATTATATTGATGTCAATTTCTTAGTAAAGTAACCCAGGGACATGCTATCTGTAAGAAAGGATCCTTACATCTGTGTTTAGGGGTAAGGCTAGAATTCAAGACCACTAACTGCAGAGTGCCCATCACGGTCGTCAGGGACCAGATATGGACAGGACCAGGGTAATGGGAGAGAGGCCTGGGTGAGAGTTGATGGCAATGAGCCTGGGGCTTGGAAAGCTGCGTGAGGCCTTCGCAGGCTTTCACTGATTTCTCAGTGATGTTAACAGACTTCCTACAGGAAACCACTTCTGTTCCACCACTCAATTCTTACCTCTAAGCAAAGTCATTCTATGGGAAGCTGTTTGCCTGAAAGGGGCCTGGTTTGTGATCAGAATCTATTGTCAGAGAGAAAGAAAGTTCCTTCTCCCACGCGAATGCCAGGCAGGGGATGGTGCCAAATGGTCACAGGACCCTCATTTTCTGCAACAGGGATAGCTTTGTGTAAAGGGGGCAAGATGCCAGGGCAACTGCTGGAGAAACTGCTGGCTGCCCAGCATCGCAGAGCCCCAAGCGTTTGGGGAATTTCAGACTGAGACTGGTGGAAAAAGAGAACTTCGCCACGTGATCCCTGCCATCTTCTGGGAGGACTTGTGGGGAAATAATGGACAGACACTGCTTGTTTCTATTTCACAGATGCAGTGGCAACATAAGAGCAGAGCCCCTCAAGAGAGGATGACTTTTTAAACCAAGCATCCTCTAGAATAAGTTACCAAAGTAGCCAAGCAAATTCCTTTAACTGTTTAACTGGTAAGTTGGTTTTGATGCAGATCTTTTTATAACTTGTTACTCGCTCCCCCATCTTGTTAAACAGAGCTTGCAAAATATAAATTAACCTTTCCTTGGTCGTTGCAAGTCATTATGTGCAGGTCATGCCACGTGCTGAGACGCAGAAGTGCATTCAGCGTTTGGGACATTTGCTGAATGGATGGTGAACTCAGCAACAACTCTGAAATTTGCTTTCTTGAAAGAATCTCTGACATCAGCTTATTTTTTCCCTCAGAAAAGTGCAATGCATATTCCCTCTTCTTCACAAAGACAAAAGAGAACACTGGCCCCAGAAGCTGTGTGACCCTGGCCAAGTGACGTCATCTCTCAGTGGTTCAGATTCTTCCTCTGCATTAGAACAATCTAAGCAGAATAGTGCCCTGCAAGTAAGAAGAGTTCCATGTGTTAATTATTACTAGTGGCAGGTCAAGACAAAACCCCATATCTGGTTAATTCAGTCTACCTCCTTTTGCTACGTGCTCACCAACATCAGCTAGCTGTCTGTGAAGCTATATACCGCTGGTGACTTCATCCCCTGAGCTTCACGGGGCCTTATGTGGACACCAGCCATCAGGCTGATTCTAATCGACCCGGCTCACTCCCAGCCTGTGCTTTGTTCGGTAAGAAAGGGCAGAAAGAGTCTTCCCTGGGTTAAAGTCCTCACTGGACCACAGGCCTCTTGCATTCCATCTTACCAACTCTCAGAATGAAGCCCTCAGCAACTGTGTGCTCAGGGCAACATCAACAGGCAGACCGGCCACTGAGTAACTGCCAGAGCCTCGGAGAGCATCAGAGTCTCTGTTCTGCTTTGGGTGCTTCGACAAGGGTTTGGTAGATGAGCAAGCGCTTGGCTGAGACGCAACTAGAAAACCCCAGGAGGGCGTGGGCCCAGGACTTCGTCCGGAACCGGAGATGGCAAGGGACTTGGAGCCCCTCAGGACAGCCCGAGTACCTGCTAGCATGGCCCCTGTCGCCCTTTCCCCCAAAGCCCTCGAGGAAGGCACTCTCTGGCCTCGAAGTTCGCCTTTCCATGGGTGATATCACCCGCAGCATTTCCAGCGGGGAGGAAGTCAGACATGACCGCACCAGCCGCAGCCACGCCCTGCGCTCTGGGCCTCCGGGGGCCCCCGCCCCGGGGGGCTCCCAACACTCTACCCGCGGATTTACTGAAACCCGAGGACCCTGTCCTCCCCCAGGTCACCCTCCCCACACCCTGCTCTGCCCCTGCCCCCCTAGCAGGGGCGCACGCGGCCGGAACCACGGAGGCAGCTCCTCTGCAGCCCGCTGGGCGCGCTCTCCACCCGTCTCCTTCGCGTGGACTGCGCAGAACCGAGACTAGGGAGCCCGCTGCCTCTCAACGCCCCGTCCGAAGCGAAGATGAACCCCTTCACTTCTGCGGGCCTCCTTCCTTGCTCTGACTGATGCCATCCTGCAGACACCATTTCCGCGGTTGTGGGGCCCTGCTGGAGGTTGCCCCACACGCAGTGGTGGAGCCCTTCCCCTCCTGTGCCAGAGACACACAGCGTAGCCTTCTTCCCTTATAAACATACCTGCCCCCAACCTCGCTGCACCAAGAGTAACTCACGAAAAGGATGAGCGAGAGACCAGGCAGGCTGGGGCAGGGGCGTGGGGGGCGGGGCTTTCGTGGAAACCTCGAGGGGCAGAGACAGGGCCCCTGACACCTAGCATGTTGTGAGTATTCAGTCACTATTTTTTTTTTTTGCTGTCCTCTTTTTCTTTTATTTTTTTCTTTCTCAGTATCAGCGCTTCTTCTCCCATCTCTTTTTCTCTCTGTGTTCTGCTCCATCCTTTCTCCCACTTTCTCGTCTATGGATGGATGCCTCCTGCCTGCCACGGACACCCAGTAGGGCTGAGGAGGCCACTTTGGCCTCCTTAGAGTTTCTCCTGGCCCCATAGCTGCTGACCGCTAGGGTCCTTCATCACAATCCTGTGCTTTCCTAAATTCACTCCCGCTCCTTCTCCACCCCTGGGCACTCTGGCGTGGCCAGTGTGGTCTGGTTAAAGGAATCAGATCCACACCAACCTAAAGAACAGCCATAGGTTTTTCTGGCTTTACCGAACACCTCCCCAGTTTTTAAAACCACCATATGATTAGTGTTCATTTTTGTTGGCTGTTATTGCATTTATTTTTTTTTAAGTCCTTATCTATTAGAGATATATTCTTCGAAATATTAACTGGTGAAATGATGTGATGGGGTAGGGAAATGTTAGGTATACAAATTAGCATATCCGCCCCTCAGCTCTGCCCTAC
>NW_024349797.1:3141217-3376095 GCF_902729225.1 Pteropus medius | reverse complement strand
GCCTTCAAGGGTCCAAGCCACATGAAAAAAAGGCCAGAGTTAAGCACATGAGCAAAAAAAAAAAAAGGACAATATAAGGCAGCGTATACTCAAGTGCTACATTATGCTGTCCAGGCTTTACAGGGATCAAAAAAGCAAAGAGCGATGTGACCAAGAGAAGGCAAGGAGGACCTCATTACAATTTTTGATGTTAGACGCTTGTGCTGAGCCAAGTATCACATACATTAGTGCTTAGTCTTTACAAACCCCATGAGCCTCAGAGAGGCTAAATAACTTGCCCAAGGTAACAGAGCTGGCAAATGGCAGAACCAGGAATTTAATGTAGATCTAAGCTGTGTTCAAGACCAGGGGTCCCCAGCCCTCGAGCTGTGAACTGGTATCGGGCCACGGCCTGTTAGGAACAGGGCCACATAGCAGGAGGTGAGCGGCCTGTGAACCAGCTAGAGATGCTTCATCGGTATTTGCAGCCGCTTCCCAGCGCTAGCATCACAGCCTCAGCTCTACCTCAGATCGTCAGGCATTAGATTGTCAAAGCAGCACTCATCCCTGGTGCCAAAAAGGTTGGGGACCACTGTTCCAAACCACCTCATATGTACAGCCTCATAAAGAGCATTATTTATTATGACTGAGACCCTGAGCTAAAACCTTCACATATATTGTTTTTCACCCCTACACTATCCTTAGGTTAGATAAGAGGTTTTCATTTCCTTCTTTGTCTTTATATTTTTCCCAAGTCTTTGTATAAAAAACAGGTATGGATTACTTTTGCAATCAAAACAAGAAAGTCTTGGAAAATCCATTCGAAGTGCAATTCATTTTGGAATGGGAAGAACACTTTTTTTTTTTTGAAGAAGCAGTAAAAGTTTAAAACGGTTTTAAACGGTGCACTAACTTAATAGCCCCAGGGGGGAAGAAGTAGGTACTTCCTAGCAGCGCTGAGCAAACCCAGCTGACTTCACTGGCAGTTGCTGTGACATCTGGTTCTAGAACAAGGTCCTTAGGATTGGAAAAGGAAGGCTTTTCAGTGGCAACCACCCATCTGGTGGTCACCTGAGGGGGCAGTTGACCACTGCTCCAACCTCATTTTTCTTTGTTCTGAGGCCAAACCCAGCTAAGACTCAGAGCCCTCCCACATCCCACTCACCCCTTCACTATGGCATAGGCATCCTTCCCAGGTGGAGACCACACACTGTCGCAGGTGCAGCCCCCAGCAAGTGGCTGCCCATAGCTCTCCCCACCTGGAAAGCAGATTCAGCTGCTGAGCAAGAACCCACCTGAGCTGGCTAGAGAACAACTTTCATAGACGGAAGCAGTGGGGTCCGGGTAGGGAGCCACAGAAAGAAGAGGGAGAGCAGCACACCAGGGAGGGAAGAGCGCCTTCTGCTCCCCAAGGACTTTCTCATCCAGTCCTCACCACAGGCTCAGGGAACATCGGGAACTCCACCTTGTAGATGAAGGGGTCTCGGGGAAGTTTAGAGCCTTTGCTCAAGTCCCACAGCTGGTGTGGGGAGAAAAGTGACCACTTGAGTGCCCTATTTGAGGTGGCACCAAAACAAATGCTGCCAGAGGGGTGAGGATTGTGACAAATTGGAGAGATGAGCTAAAACAGGGCCAGCTTTTCAGCTCTGGGGACGGGGCCATGCTAAGATGCAGGCCCACTGTGGCTGGATCTTCTGAACTATTTTGTAAAATGTCTCTGTTTCTGACTGAGACATAAAAAAATAAAATTAAATAAAATAAATAAAATAAAATAAAAAAAATAGGCATCTGCAACTCAGAACTCTCTTTCCAGCTGACTGCAGACATGTGGTCTGCACCCTTGGCCTCAGGGGCTACCTAGATCAGAGTTAGGCTGACTGGCTTGCCCAGTGGTGCCACTTATGTATGCTGTCTGGCAATCGTTCTGGAGTTTCAGGTCCCCTGGAGAATAGGTGGCATTTCCCATTCGTCTGTGGTGCTAACCCCAAAGAGATAAGAAAAGACATACAAGTTTTCGGATTACCATAAATAATAATGAAATGTCTAATACTCTTTATTGCAAATTCTGTAGAGCCAATAGATTTTCACAGAACGGTTTTATTGATCTGTGCTAACGCTGGGTCTGGAGCCGACCTATTGTTAGACCTGATGAACAGGTGCCTTCCAACAGAATATTGGCTGGTATTGTTGTTCATGTTAATAAGGAAGACAAAAGTGAGACAACGAAAATGTATGATGGAATTTTACTTATTTGTCAATGACATGAACAACTTCTTTGCTGAATCATATAACAGTTTTTAAATACAGAATGACTATTTCCTCAATTTTTCATGCTATTCACAATGTAACGGCCACAAGCATACTTTTAAGTTTAATCTGTGTTTTAACATTTTCTCCATCAATTTCTTACATTTAGACAATCAACACAACAGTAAATCAATGCCTGATTTATAACGTTTGTCATTTTTCATGGCGTAAATATACCCACAAAGGCTGATTTCAAGCTACCAACATGCTATGGTCTGAACGTTCGTGTCCCCCAAAATTCATACACAGAAATTCTAACTCCCAAAGATGATGGTATTAGGAGGTGGGGTCTTTGGGAGATGACTGGGTGGTGAAGGTGGAGCCCTTGTGAATGGGATTAATACTCTTATAAGAGAGGCTTCAAAGGGGTGCCCTATCCCTTCCACCATGTGAGGACACAGAGAGAAGAGAGAAGGCACCAGCCTTGAACCAGGAAGAGGGCCTTCACTAGAAGATGACCGTGCTGGTGCCTTGATCTTGGATTTTTCATCCTCCAGAACTATGAGATATATGTTTCTGTTGTTTATAAGCTACCCAATCTGTGGTATTTTGTTTTAGTGGCCCAAACAGACTAAGACACGATGTAATATCTACCACTGAATGAAGATTTAGGAAGAGATGCATAGTAGCCTACAAAATATATAGTATTTCTACCATATGGATACAAGAGAGATAAATAACCTCAAGAGTATAGGTAATAGAAAAGTATAGTAAAGGAATTAAGAAGTGATGAATTCCGAGAATTTATTACCACAGTTGAATTATTAATAGTGGCTGAGTTTAATAACCAGCTTACAAAATTCCTGAAAATTTAATAGTCAGTTCTTTCCAGGAATATTGGTGAGACACCAACCTAAACTTTAGGGAGTGATGCCAGCTAAGACCAAAGGGGTGGGACTTAGTGAGGCCAGGTGGGATGAGGTGTCTAGACAAGGAAACAGCACATAAAAGGTGAAGGATATGTTATCTCAGCAGCTGAGCGGGGAGAGTGTTATTCAGAAAGAGTCTTTTCTTTTTCAATAGGAGAAAAGGCCTTGAATTTGGGCAAAAACTGAACCTCTAAGTCCAGTGCATCTAATGGCCCTGAGGCTTTAAGGAAGGAGGGAGTTACTGTGCATGATAGTGGGAGAGGGACTGGGACCTCCCATGAAATCCGGCTAGGGAGGCAGACGGAGGGAAAGGAAGGGTGAGCTAAGTGCTGCATGAGACTGGCCCTAGAACAGTCCCCTTCCTCCAAGTTCAGGAAAAGCCACACCACAAAGAGACGAAACACTTGAAGAGTTTGATTTCTTGTGAAAAATGCAGTGTAGAGGCCAAGGTCTGTGTTGGGGTTAATTCACACAGGCCCAGAAGTGAGGGAGCATGGGATATCCTGAGAACTAAAAATGGCTCATCCCTCAGAACCCAAGGTATGAGGTGGAAAGTGGGAGGAAGATGCAGTCCCAGAAGTCTGGTGGACAGTGATGGATCCTGCCTTGTGCAGCTCAAAAAACCTTGTACTTCACTCCCATGCACAGTTCTGGGCCTCTTTGCCTCTCTGCTGTGATTACTCCAGGTATGGGCACCCAACGGGGCACATGCAGAGCTTCATATCAGAGTCAGACCTGTCCTGCTGGACAGGACTCAATCCCCTGTTCTTGACTCCAAAGAGCCTTTGCCAGGCCCCAGAGGCTCTGGCGTGACAAGACTCAGGCAAAGCTCCCTGCAGAGGCTACTGATACCTGCCCCTTTGCTAACAATGACATGTAATGGGCATCAGGAGCCCATTCCAAACTGATACCAGAGCGAGGACAGCAATGATTTTCCCCCAGCTTCAGAATGTCCTTCCCTTGGACTCTTGAAATTCACCCTGTGGTGACACAGTCAGCTCCGGGCAGTGACTAACCCGTGTGTGAGGTGTCTTTCCACAATAGGGCAATGAAGCCTTGGAAAAAGCCCACTCTCTCTGCAGGGGGTTTTTCTTCCCCCATCCGCAGTTGGCTCATCCTGAAGTCACAGAATTCTTGCCTTCCTCTTCCCCATTTTCTAAAGCCCCCAGCTGTCCTGTTCCTGTGGGAAAGGGAGGAAGGCCCAGAATCCAGCTCTTGATCACTCTGATCTTCTGCCTCTGAGCTTCAGCACATCTCCTGCCATCCAGGGGCTAGAGCTGCAAGGCCTGTCACTACTACACATGCCTATCTCCCAGGACAGTCCAGTGGTCTGGGGAACAGACAAGTAAACCAACAGTTGTAATACAGCATGACATGAACCCTAATGGAGATAAGCCCAGGGCCTCCTGGCAGCCTGGAAACAGAGGCACCTAATCCAGCCTGAGTTGGTTAGAAAAGGCTGTCCAGAGCTGGTGGCAGGTGAGTCTAGAATTAGACAGTAAGTCAAGTTAGCCTGGCTGAGAGGCAAGGATGGAACATTTCAGACAGATGCAATAGCATGTGCAAAAGACATGAGAAAGAAGGCATATTCAGGTTCTAAGTGGGTTGTTATGGAACTAAATTCTTGTTTATATTTCTACACCCTGATGAACTCAAGCATGGCCGTGGGACTTACTTGGCCAGTGAAATTTGAGAAGTGACACCAATGTCATTTTCAGTCAGAAATGCATGGTTCAAGAACCCATGCCCTCCTTCCCTACCTCTCCAAAAGTGGAAACATGTCAAGCTAGAGCTTCCATCAGCCTGGATCCCAGAGTGACCATAATCGGTAGAGCCCCCTGCTGGTCAGAATGGCCATTTGTTACTGCAGCATAACCTAGCCTGTTCCAAACTGATACCATCTGCCTGGCTAAAACAGAGGGCTTATATTGGGCGCATCGGGAGAGAATCTGGGTATGTATGCAGTCAGCTAGATCTCCTACTATTCTCTCTCCAGATCTCAGATAGGAGCACAGTTTGTAGTTATGTGGGTTGGAATCCCTGCTCCACCATTTACAAATTCTGAGAACTTGGGCAGTTTAATTTAACCCTTTGAGTCTAAGTCTATCCATCTGTAAATTAAGAATAATGAAAATAATATTACCTACTTCACAGAGCCATCATGTTTCCTGAATAAGTAAATGCTGGATCTTCCCTATCCCCAGTTACCATCCTTGCACCAGCTGTTCCCAGCCACACTGGGAAACTCCTCACCCCAACTCCAGGCCTCCTGAGTCCAAATCTCTCTACAAGTGGGGCCCAGAAATCTGTGTCTTTAGAAGGCACTCCAGGTAGTGTTTTCGCAAACTAGAGCTTAAGAACCACTGCCTTTAAGGTTTTGATAGACTGTCAAAACCTCTGCACTGAGGAAGAATTGTTGCATGGAGGTTGGCTTGGTCTGAAGCCAAGAATCTTTAGCCTACCGCTGACCAGGTGGCCACAGGGCTCAGATGAAAGCCAGAGGCTTGAAGTCTCTGTATTAATTAGAGATCGAGTAACCTCACTTGGACAATTCTGGCATTAATCAGCCCTCTGCATCCAGCCTAGATCTGCTGCTAAGCTTTTGATGAGGTGTTGTCACTGAGGGAGAGCCTTCAGCGATGCTCCTCTCCCCACCCTTGCACACCTCCAACAGGCATGATGAGTCTTACCTCTTGGGGATGACCCTTTTCCTTCAGGACAAGGATGATTCTTAAGAGAACTTATACTCTATAAGATGGAGGCAAGGATGATGGCTGCAAAACTAGACCCTAGGAAGTAGCCTTCTCAGTGTCTAGAGCTGCCCAAAGGCCACAGAAGAGAAAGATGCTTTAAGCTACCTGTCTTAGTGCTCAGACCAAGCCCAAAGCTCTCCTGGACAGCAACTTCCTCCCAACTCATGCCTCCGCCATATGACTCTAATTATAGCGGTTCTTTTTAATTTTTAATGATCATTAAGTTGATGAAAATTACACATGAATCACAAGGTCAGCAATGGCCGACTCACCTTGGCTGATGTTTAATTAAGAGGTGCTGATTGTCTTAGCCAACTCATGTTCGTGTGGTCCACAGGCTCTCCATCCACAAAATGAAGAGAGTGATTCTATCATTTCTCACATGGTAATCAGAAAAGAATGAAAGACCACAGAATGCAAATCTGCCTGGGTTCAAATCCCAGCTCCACATCTTACTGTCTGGGGGTCTAGGACAAGTTGATTGATCTTTCTGTGCCTCCGTTTCCTTGTGCATAAAATGAGGATACTATTATTAGCTACTGCACAGGGTTGTTGTGAAGATGGGTGAGTTACTATATGCAAAGCACAGAGACGAGCGCCCAGCTCACAGTGAGTACCATGGAAGTGGTGGCTGTTGGAATGCCTTTCCTTCAGTGTTGAAGAAATCATCATGCAAGTCTCCCTCGCTTATACAACCCACTCACATACACATAATACACATATAACACACACAAATGCATAACTAAATACACACAACACATCCACAACACACACAGAACAAAATACGCAAGACATACAACATACATATGTAACACAGCCAAGCATTGTTTCGTGCTCTGTACTTGGTGGTTTCAGCCAACTTTAAGCCAATTCTCTGCTAACACACACTCGTGATGCTTGTTGTTCTTCCACATTATACGTCATTGTGACATATAATCACAAAATACATCACTGCATGATGAGGCAGTGCCATGATAGAGCAATTTACTAATTGCCCATTCTAAGTGCTCTCAGAGCAGAATACTCATTACCATTTTTTTCATAAGGTTCGCAGAAGTAGGGTCTTCTCCACCAGAGTGTGGTGTTCCAGTGCAGGGCTTTGGCGCCAGATGGACATGGGTTCAAATATTGACATTACTACCTACCCGCTATGTGACTTGGGACAAGCTGCTAAACTTCTCCAGCTGTAACATTATTCTCATTTTATAGATGAGGAAACAAAGAACCAGAAAGAATAAACTGGTTGTTATCTATGAAGAGATTCACCTTGCATGGTTCTTACAAGGAATGAAAAGGTATGTATCACATTTAGGTTAGTGCTTGGCACATGCTAATATATGCTAATACAACATATGTTGGTTAAGTGGTGATGGTGATGATGGAGTATTTCTTTAAATGAAAAAAAAAAAGTTGCTTTCAATAGATTACTGACCGTTAATGAGACTCTCTGATGGTGACTTGCATTCTACTCACACATTTGGGCTCCAGGTCCCATAAACTTTGAACCAACATTGTGTTGTAACTGCACCATTTCCCTTCGTGAAATTTGAGAGGTGATATTTTGACATTGTTTCATTTCGTTTCATTTCCTCCTAATGGGTGGGCTTGTTTCTCAATTTAGGCAGAGCAAAAGGGAGAAGTATTTTAAATCGCTGTCATAGTCCAAGTTGGACTTATCTTTTGGCCCCTGAGAATGAGTCCAGAATTCTCTTCTATTCCATGAAGGGCTTTTTCCAATTCCTCTAATGCCAAATATAATCCTTTCCTTTGTTTCCTCCAAAGCTCCCCCTTTCTGCTTCCAGCTCGCCCCTTAGCATTCAGGTACCTTAACAATGAATTTTTAAATAATGCCGTAATCACATTTCACGTTCTTACGTTCTTTCTGTTCACAAAGTACTTTCGCTTCCATTCTTTGTTACTGGCTAAGGGAAGATATAAGTCCGCTTTAAGGATGACACAGCTGAGGCTCAGAGAGGTGAACCACCGAGCCCTGAGGGTCAAGCAAATGCCACCGTCTCCTGGTTCAAGAAGACAGTCTTTAACTGACACTTTTTTAAAAATTGGGATAAACTATACATAACATAGAATTTACCATTTCAAGTATTTTCAAGTGTATGGCTCAGAGGCATTAAGTATATCCACATGGTTGTGCAACCATCAGCATCATCCATCTCCAGAACTCTTTTCATCTTCCCAAACTGGAACTCCATACTCAAGAACCACTAACTCCCACCCTTCCCTCCCCCAGCCCCTGGCAACCACCACTCTACTTTCCGTCTCTGTGAATGTGACTACTCGAGGTTCCTCATAGAAGAGGGCTCATACGATATTTGTCCTTCTGTGTGACAGACACTTTTGCAGCCAGATTTCTGGAGGAGGGTTCTAAGATCCTTTCCTCCACTGCATCTGTTCTTACTCTAAAGTAACCCGCTGGCAGGGACAGGAACACCTTCCAGGCCCCGCCTTGCAAAGCAGATGTTTTCCAACATTTTGTTTTACGCTGAATGCTGTTCGTACCTCTCTTCCTCCAGGTAATTACTTAAATTGTGGTCATCAGCTAAATAAATAAATACGTAAGTAAGTAAGTAAGTAAGTAAGTAAGTAAGTAAGTAGATAGATAGATAGATAGATAGATAGATAGATAGATAGATAAATGAATGAATGAATGAATGAATGAATGAATGAATGAATAAATAAATAAATAAATAAATAAATAAAAGCTCCTGGAGAAGGACGTATTTTCACATTCCACCTCTGAGGTTCCCAAAGGCCTCTCTCCTTTACTGGTGTGTGTGTGTGCGTGTGTGTGTGTGTGTGTGCGCACGCGCGCACACATACACGCGTGTTTTGTTTTTTTGTTTTAAAGAACTCTGTGATCCACTTGAACTCATGTTTTGCCCAGAAAGCTAACACAGCTGCAAATCCTTTCTGCCCAGAAAGCCTTCCAGACTTTCCAGAGGCCTCTTTGCTGGTTCAGTGGCCACTTCCCTCTCTCTCAGGCCAACCAGTCTCTCCAAGCCCACTGCCCCCCAGCGTGCCTGCCCACCCCCTGGGAGAAGGCACTGCTCCCTGTGGAAGTGGCCATGCCTTCTCTGTGGATTTCTATTACTTGGAGAAACTCCAGTCCCTCTGGCACCCCAGCCCCCTCAGCATACTTCCCTCTCAGAGGACCGGCTCTGCTGCCCGCTAGTAAAAATGGACTGGCTGTCACCATGACAACAGCCTGGCCCAAAGCCTGGATGACGCCTGGCCCAGAGCCTGATTCCCTCCCTGCCTCACCCAAGTCTGCTTGTTTGGGTTCCAGCTGCTTTTGTTGGGCTTCATTTCGCTTGTCAGTTTGAGGCAGCTCTGTTGCTGATTGGCTGCAGGGGGCTGAGCTTGGAGTCGCTGGGATAACGGGAAATCAGCTCTCTGCCCAGGCAGGAATTTCCGGGCACTCCGGGGTATTTCCCCATCAAGGTAACAGGATCTAGATGAGCCCTTCAGGCAAGGCAGAACCTGAAGGAAGCCCTGGCATCAGATAACTAGCTAATGCTCTGACCCCACAGCCAATTTCAATCAAGGGCACTATTATCAACCCATGCTGACTTCGCAATGCCACACTCATGATGAAAGACCAACCTGTTTGATAAAACAAAACAAGCAATACATGTTGACAGAACAGTGCAACTGTGCAGAAATAAAGAAATCCAGGAAGAAGAGACAATTATGTGGATTTTGAGGAAGTTAAAATGAATGTGGTGATATCCAAGTGAATTTTCACCTCAACATTTGGAGAGGGTTTCCTTCCATTATTTGGATAACTGTAGAAGCAGGAATCTGGAACATTGTGACAATTTCGAAAAACATACCTTCTAGCCTTTTGTCATTTTATCAGATTTTTATCTCCCAAATAACTCATTTAAAAACTCGCTTGGCTGCCAGGGCTACCTAGTTTACCCCAGATCCTCTGATTTGTGATATAAAAGGTGCTTCTCTTCATTGTCCTTCAAAACTGTGTTGGCACAGCCTCAGCTTCTCATCTGCAAAATGCAGGTAAGTAAAGCTAATCAGCCAGATTGTAGAGAACTTTGCTCAGGCCTGTCCCTTACTGAGCTACTGTCATCATCATTGATACCCACCTGTGACTTCTTTCTGAAGATCCTGACACTCTTTATAAGAATTAAGTCATTAATTCATTTAACAAATGTTTACTAAGCTCAATGAGCCAGGCACTAGGGATAAAATGATAGACAAAACAGTTCTGGCCCTCTGGTAGCTTCTAGACTAGTGAGGGAGACATATGTTAGTCAGACAACCACACAAAATGTAAAACTACATCTGTGTCATGTGAGTGAAGCCATCTTGGATCCTCCAGCCCTGCCCACCCTCAGCTGAATACCGAAGACATCAGTCTTGGGCGTATTGAGCGGAAGAATTTCCCAACCAATTCCCGTCTTAATTCCTGACCCACAAAAGCATGCGATATGATGTTAGTTGCTATTTTATGCCCACCCCCCCAAAAATAATGACATCTGTAGTAAGTATCTAAAGCATTAAGAGAATATGAAATGGAGGAAATAAACTACATTTTAGCCCCTTTTTCTGGTTAGGAAACTAGAGTTAAGTTTATTTAGAATAAAATGTTTTGGCCTCCTAAATCCTAAAGCTTAAAGCAAAGCCCAGGGTTGCAAATTCTCAGTCCACAGTCCTGCAGAAACGTTTCCTTATGGAAAACCTTGTTTCACTGAAGTGCGCCCTCTTCTGGCTTGGGGCGCTTTCTCTCGCCACGCTGCTGCCTCCTGCTGCAGTTTTTAAAAGGACTTGTAGAGAATAAGATGTCCATTCCTTCATCAAATGTTGCTGAGCACCCAGGCCCTGGGAACACAGCATGAATCAGATACAGGCCCCCCCACTCCGATGGGGCTGACAGTCATTTGAATTTCCTGACACCCCTGAAAGTGTAGGGCAAGTTTTATAACTCCCATTTGAAAGATAAGAAAGCAAGACAGGGATAAAACCTTGCTATCTTATCGATAATTTAGGACTGGATTTTAGGGCTCAAGCAAACAAAGACCCTCTCACTAAATGTTAAATTGGGCCCAAATTCCTCACCCTCCATAGCTACACCCTGCTTCATCACCCTCTGCTTCCTACCTGGAGTTCATTTCCTTGAGGCAGTCTCCTCATGGTCCCCTGAGTCAGGGGACGCCACCTCCACTTCACTGTAGTCCTCTGCCGCTCCATCTCTACAATCACTGTTTCTGCAAAGCTGGCCTTCAGTCTTCCTCTTCATTGAGACCCTCCAGCCCACCCTGACTTCTTGCCCCTTAGTATGTTTGATAGTCTCACATACATGTATATACAGGCAGGCATCTCCTTACACAACCTGTCGCATCAGGGGCACGACCTTTGGAGGCGGTCAGACAGAACCCTTCGGGTTCAAATCTCATATCCACCACCTACTAGTCTTACTGTGATGTGAGAAAAATGATGTCACCTTTTCTCAATTCTGGTTTTCTCATGAGTACAACATGGTAGTAATTCCTACCTAACAAGACTATTCTGAAACTTAAATGATGTGTTTAAAGCACTTGGCACAGAGCAAAACTCAGCACCTATATGTCTAAGTCTTTTAACATGTTCAACTTGGTCACCTGCTTAAAAAGCAATATAGCCCTCAAGGCATCTAGGACAGCCTTAGACTCATGTAGAGAGATATACCCGGCCAGCAGGTGGAGAACAGGAGTCATGATGCCTAGAGCCCACAGTATTTTTAGGAACCCACAGAAATGTTTTAATTTCTTTTAAAAATTACAAGAAAAAAATTAACTTTTATGTCAAAAATGACTATATATTAATATATTTACCTTGCTACTAATGCAGTCATAAAATATAATTTTTAATTAATTTTTGTAGAGGAAGAGCCCACAAAGGCCAAAGTGCCTATGAAAGTTATAATGCAGCCCTAATAAAGAAAGACCTTTGCTATTAAAAAAAGGTGGGGCGGGGCACGGCAAAAAGTGGCAAAACAAGAAGAAAATCACTGACTAGCTGAGCATAAAGTTTCCTCCCAACCCTTGCATTCTTCATTTTTGAGAGTTCCATCAGCGTCAGCATAGAAGGGATCCGTTACAAGTTGTATTCTTGAGAGTACATTTTTAACGCTGTAAGAATCTGTGTGCCCATCTGCTTTTAGCAGATCTTGTTCCCCAAGAATTGTGTGTGTGTTTTAAGTCATGCGTGATGTCTTTATCTATTTAGTCAAGAATGTCATGCCCTCCAGTGACCGACAGAGGGCGCAGCAATTCAACCTAAGACTATTTGGTAGCCTGTAGTTTGATAGCCTTGCTGCTCAGAACTGTTCTGGGACCAACAGCGAGGCCATCACCGGATGGATGCCTGTTAGAGATGCAGAATCTTAGACCTCAAGAATCAGAATTTTCATGTTAATAAGATCCTCAAGTAATTTACATACATATTAAAGTTTGAGAAGCCCTGGTTTAAAGTTTCTAGGCTTAGAAAGGGAAGCCTGCTTCCTCAAGGGAAATGAGGACGGGAGAGGAGCTGGCTACTGCATCCGTCACAGCCCCCAAATCTCCTGTTCCTTCAGCCAATCAGCCAGCATCAATCACGAAGGAACTGAAGTCACAGGATGGGGTATAAAAGCATTTTACAGGTCACAAATGAACTGGCTTATTCTTCTGCCATTTCACTAAATGCTTATTTGAGTGTCTATTCTGTGCTGGCCATCAAGGATACAATAATGAGCCCAAAACAGACCTTGGTCCTGCTCTCGTGGAGCTTTCAGCCTAGGGGGGACACCGAGGGTGCACAGACACACATAACTGCCAACCTTGACATTGCCATGTGCACACAGAGGGCCGTGAGAGAGTAATGGGAGGGAGCAGGGCTGTTTTATACCAAATAGTCAGGGAAGATGTCTCTGAAGAAGTGAGCTTTCAGCTTGAGATCTGAAGACTGCCTAGCAGGCAGCCAAGAGAAGAGTAGAGTTCCTGGCCCAGGCAGGGATGGGGGGAGGAGGATGGTACAGAATGCACGAGATCACGCAACAAGGAGAAACAAGACGCACTCAAAGAACTGAAAGAAGACTGGCATGGGGTGATGCAACATGAGGCTGAGAAGAAGGCGGAAATCAGCCTCAAAGAGCAGGGGACCAGAAGACATAAGCTCAGCCTCAGATACAGAAGTGGGCTCCCAGGCTGCAAAGTGACTGGCACGTGGCTCTCTTAGCAAGGGTCCCTGTTCTAAATGTCCCGTGTGAGCATCTCGCCCCTATCCATTGAGTTCCCATTCTCCCCACAGCCCGCTCTCTTCTTCCCTGCTAACCTTTCCTCAGCCCCTTTTCTATTACTTGTCCACTTCTACCTGCCACTCTCCAGCACTTCCCCATTCACCATTTAAACCTGCTTGAGTTCTCCCCGCAACTTTCCCAGGCAACCAGACCTCAATTTCGAGATATCTTCTCCTGAAGACAAGACAATCCATAAATCAGAAACGAGCGCCATTTATTAGGGATTTATCATGTGCTGTGCCAGACACCACTTTACACATTTTTTTTCCCATCCAATCTTCACAATAATCTTATTGGATAGCTGCTATCATTCCAGACTTACAGCGGAGGAAATGGACATATAGAGAGAGTACGTAATTTCTGAAAGATTACACAGTTAGAAACTGGTTGAGCCAATATTCTCTTCCCTTTTTGTAACAGGGACTGCACACTGCACTATGTGACACTGCACAACTATATTTCAAAAGCCTTAAAAAGGAGCACACCCTTGGCCCACCTCAAAAAAAAATATCTTGGATGTGCACAAAAATGTAGCCACAAAGATATTTGCATCCTCGTCTACAATAACAAAAAATTCAGAAACAACCCAAAGTCCACCGATACACAGTTGGTTAAATTGTTGGATGTTGATAACTAGAATCCTGTGACTAGCTATTAAAGTGATCACATAGAAAAAGATTTTATGCTCATGATCTACTGCATAGAAAAGGCAGATTACAAAACAGTTTTACAGCATGGTCCTATTTTCATTTAAAAGACTACGTGATATAAACTAAAGAGTATAAAACTAAAGTGTACATTGGAAAGGGAGAATCAAAAATGTTGACAGTGGTTATCTCTGTGATGGAATTACAGGTGATTTTTATTTTCTTTATCTGCATTTTTTCAAAGGTTTTGCCACAAACATCTATTTCTTTTGGAAAGAAAGAAAAGCAAAAAAAAAAAAAAAGGAGGCGTTTGAGCCTTCCTATTTATAATATTCTGTTTCCTTCAAAAAAACAAACATACCACTCTGCTGGAAACATTTTAAAAATATTTCTTTCTTATTACAAAAGCAATATGCACTTGCCAAAAGCAAAAAAAAAAAATCAGAAAATACATCAAGCAAAAAGAAGAAAATAAAAACACATTCCCTCCTCCGCAGAGACAACCAATATCAGCACCTTCCTGACTCTTTTTAAGCCTTGTTTCTACCTTCGAGTTCTGCTCTTGGTGCCACTCATGGGGACCCACCCTGTTGCCATTACTGGAAATATGTATTTGGAATGAGGCTGCCAGATTCCCCTGTGACTCCCAAACAGATTAGTCCAGATTTTGGAATCCCTGAATAACTTACTTAATGTAGACCTTTATCTACTGGGGAGCACACAACTCTTTGTGGGTCACAGGGGATAAGATCTGTCAAGTGGGAGAATCATAAAAGTGATTCCCAACATGCTTGAGATTGCAACACTCTGTCATTGTTGGATTTTGCAACCCTCCTTCCCTTCGAATAGAACTCAAAGGACTACATACAGCATTTGCATATTCCGTTTAGTACTTTTCCACACATGTTGGTGAAGGGAATTAATTTGGCTTTAAGATTGTCATAACCCTCCTTCCCCCCGCCCCTCGGATAATTGCTGGCAGTCAGTCTGGGCTGTCCTCCATCAAGGTTGGGAATGGCAGCTCTGAGGAGCTGTGCAGACAGGTTCTGCCATAAGGGAGGCCACACCAGGCCTGGGAGTCCAGCTCCTGGGGCAGGATGTCTCTGGGCCATTCCCACACACACACACTCAACAACAACAGGTTTCCAGGGCCCACCCTGCCCACACCCTCTCCTACTAAAGTCCCTCCTCCTGGGAAGAAGAGCAGGTAGGGCCTAGAGCTGCTGGCACGTGGCCCCACTGGGTCCACACCCTCAACACAGCTCTCAAGCAGAAAATCTTTCTAGAGTTGATGTGCTCGTCGAACCATTCCCGGTTTCTTCAGATGTCATGATATCGCATCACGGCCCAGACCTATAGCCTATTCTCCCACCCTCAAGCTCCGTGACTGGAGCTGGGCTCATCGCTATTCAATATGCTCTTTCTTCAAACGTCAAAGATTTTGAAGACCCTATTCTCTTATATATGGCTCTTCTCATTAATAATAACTATAACGTCTGTTTATCAAGCTCCTTCTATGCCAGGCATTTTACAAGCACATAATGTATACAACAGTCTTTGAAGTAGATACAATTATCCTCATTTTGCAGATAAGAAAACTGAGGCTTCAAGAAGTAGAGTGATCCGCCCAAGGTCACATAACTGCTAAAAAAGACAGGGGTCAACTCAGACCTGCCTGACCCCAAAACTCATGCTTTGCCCCAGAAGGTCAGTACAGAAGGGAAATGAGAGATCATATAATCTTCCCCCATTCCATTTACAAGAAAGTTAAGCAGGAAAATTCATTTACAAACTATTACATAGTACTCACTATGTGCCAGGCACTGTTCCAGCACTTTGCAAAGATTAACGCAATTTATCCTCATCACATCACTATGAGAAGGGTGCTTATTTTTGCAGATGAGGAAACTGATGCACGGAGAAGACAGTAAACTTGCCCAAGGCCACATAGCGGAGTTTGGATATAAACCCGGAGTTAGAATTTGTACTGTTTCTCTGATCTAGGAGCAGAGGCCCCCTCTCTAATTTTTCATCCTTTGACCTTTCCACATTGCCACCCTCCTCCACATCTCTCTGAGAGTCCACTTCAAACTTCCTCATCTCTCTCTGGGTGGTGGTGATGCTCTCTTGTGAAACTGCTTTATGAAACTACTTATTGAGCAAGGCTATACTTGATTAGATCACTATCTAGATTCCCCCAAAGAACTTAGAGCTCTGGAAGGTTTATTGAAGCAAGAGCTTAGAGTTGTTTCTGTAGAAATTAATCAATTAATTAATCAATTAATTAATCAATTAATCAGCAAAGGCTAATTGAGAATAGTTTTTGTCCTCAGGCCTGTGCTGGGCACTGTGGGGTCTATGAACACAAAAGATACACATGATATGGCCCCAGACTCAAAGAAACACCAATAAGACAGCATATAAGTGTGCACCCTATATCTGGGTCTGTGTAAAGCTGCATTTTAAAAGATACATAGGAGAGGAGAGTCTGACACGTTGTTATGAAGGAGGTGGAATTTGAAATAGTGTTTGAAAGCGGGTTTGGCTAGCAAAAAGAAAAAAAGCAGTCCAGACAAGAGAAAAAACAGAAGTGTTTTCCGCGTCCAAATTGACCAGATTCTCAGAAATAAACTAGAGAGACGGGGGGAAAATGGGATTTTTTTTTTCTGTCAAGTTTTGCTATTTCTATCAAAGTAAACAAAAATCTGTTCCCCTATCCTGTACCAACCAACCACAGTGATGGGGCTTCTGGAATTGGACAGGGGGAGCTCTGCCTCACATGTCCACCGGGGGGCAGAGCTACCGCTTCTGCTGCTTCAGCTCCAAGTGCAATCAGAGAGAAAAGTAGAAGAATCTGACCCCTTCTCAAATCCGCGAGTTGGAATGGCCTGAAGCAAGCAGCGGGCACCAGTCTCCTCCGTCTAAGCGGCCTTCATATTCAGCCTAAAAGTTAGGGAAGAAATAAAATATAGACTGTAAGAGAAAGTTGAGTGAGACTGAACGGGAAGAGGGAATAGAGGCATTGCTCCCCAAGGATCTAACCTCTACGTACCATGAAAAAAATCTTCCAAAGAGCAGAAAAAGGGTTTCCATGGATTCAGACTATTCATGTCTTCTACTGTAGTCTTGGCGAGAAAACTTAATGCAAAGCTTAGGTAACTATGAAAAATGACCAACTGCTGTCTAAGGCTGGTTTCAGGACAGCCGACTAAGGGTCTCTGGCCATTCCAGAGGAATATGTGCGGCTTGGGAGTGAGTACACGCCTCCTGGCCGTCACCCCAAGTCCTGGGCTGAGGGTCGTGTAGGGGCAGCAGGAGTGCCTAAAAGGGCCCTGAAGTCAGTTTTTACCTTCACTATGCACGCGGCCAGCTCAGCCAGGCAACAGGGTCCTAAAGCCACAGAAGCGCAGGGGGTTAGAGGTACCTAGATGAGGTGGAGGGGACTCTAGCTTGAAGTCAGAAATCCTGGCTTTTATCTGTCTCTAACTAGCTGTGCAAGTTTGGAGGGGTGAACCAATTTCTCTGATCCTTGGTTTCCCCATTTGTGAAATAGAAAGGGTGAATTAGAGAATAATCTCTGTTGCGCCTTCCAGCTCTGAAATACTGAAAGGCACACACTCATTTGGCCAGAGGAACTGAGGAATGGGATGGGAGTTGGAGGCCGCCGCAACTCAGTAGCTTGAAGAGTTAACCCCACGTCCGCAGCATCAGGCTCCCCAGCCGCTGCCACTGCGGCACTTCTCACCCCACCCCCGCCCTCAGGCCCCGCGGCACACACCCACGGCTCCCTCAGACACTTCTGGAATCTCGCTGGATTCCTCCCAGGAATGCTTATTGCCCTTTACATCTACAAATCGCTTTACATCAGCAACCTTGCTGCGCGATTATTAATCATCGTATTATTCCTCCTTCCGCCTGTAAGAGGAATTGCAGGGGTCAAGATTTATAAAGGTGAAATCCGAAGGTAATTTGTGATTAATTCAATAATCAGTTAACTAAAGTTAATTAAGCGCC
The DNA here is from genome assembly GCF_902729225.1 of Pteropus medius. Taxonomy (NCBI): domain Eukaryota; kingdom Metazoa; phylum Chordata; class Mammalia; order Chiroptera; family Pteropodidae; genus Pteropus; species Pteropus medius. The sequence goes on along the minus strand of NW_024349797.1, from coordinate 3,358,232 downwards.
TAATATAGGCTAGGCGCAAAGAGACACTAATCCAGTTACTGTGGGGTCAGAATTGCAGGGGTCCTCAAAGAACTTCACTAACATTCCAAATATGTCATGGGGGGGGGGCGGGTTGACAGGCGATCTCCACTCGCAAGCCTGATGATACTGCTGCAACCGTTACGGCCCCGCCCCCATCCCCCAGTCCATTTTACCAGGCTGAGTAAAGGGAAGTGACCTTCCCAAGGTCATTTATCCCCTAAAGGGCACCAGCGATCCCAAAACCTCTGTCCCAAAGGCTTTGCACTGAGCCATGGGCAAGAATCTTAAGGTCAAGCCTATAAAATACAAAATAGTTAGGCGAGGGATGGGCTGTCTCCATAATCTCTGGGCAGAGAGAGAAAATCGTGATCCCAGTTCACCCACCCGAACAAACGAGACAGCCTCAAATCCTGACTGACAGCAGCCTCAATGAGTCAAGGAATATTAAGAGACTTCATAACTCATCCATCAATCACCCACGTCCTCTCTCGGGGTCCCTAGCGCCCCCGCCCTTTGCCTCCGTGGGAGTGTAGGGGAAGGGGTGAGGGAACGTGGAACAGAGCTCCCGGGAGCTCTCCACCGGGGCGTGACCGGGACAGGGGGCGAGGCCAGGCGGGAGTCAGGCTCCCAGCCTCCACCCGTCCGGCGACGCAGTGGCGGCGCCAAATATGGGCAGAGCGGAAGCAGCCGGCGGACGTCACGGCGCCGGGTGGAGGCCGCGCTGCGGGGCCGGTGACGGGAGGCGCTGACGGCGCCTACGTATCACCATGGAAACCAAACAGTAAATAGAGGATTCACGAGCTCTTGGCGCGTCCTGACCCAGCGACCTGGCCTGGAGCAAAGGGCCAGAAGCTGGAAAGGGCCAGGAGAAACCTGAGCCTGGCAGACAAGGGTGCTGAGAGGGCGGGGGAGGTGACACCAGGAGCGCACCTTGGGAAGTCAGCTGTCCCTCGGCCTAGGATCCAGCAGAAACAGGTCAGGAATAGAAAGGAGCGCTCCTGGATGGAAAGAAGCCTGCCTGCTCTTTTTGAAGGGTTTCCATGGACCTCCAAGGTTGCTGGGAACTTTGGTTTCGCTTTGTTTTTTCTTATTAGTAGTTAAGAATTCGGGCACTGGTACCCAGGCTTAAATTCTAGCTCTGCCATTGAATGATTCTGAACAGATCACAATCCTTCTGTGCCCCCAACCCTATTTTATCTAGAAAATAAGGATAATAGCAAGACTTATCTGCTAAGGTTGTTTTAATGAGTTAGTATAGGGGTGTGTGTGTGTGTGTTTGGAACAGTATCTAGCACTTTGTGAGCCAAAATCAGTGCTAGCTATTTATCTTTATTCCTAAACAGCATGACAGTAACTTACCTAGTATAAGGCAACTATTAAATCATACCACTAATGTAATATTTATTCTTGATTCATCTTTCAGTTTTAAAACAATTTTAAAAGAATTTTCCATTGTAAAGTTAATATTAAAATTTAGTAAAATGTTTCATATATTAACTGAAATGAGCATTTACAAAATAAAAACATTGCTTCTCTCAATTTGCAGTGCTTCACAGTTTTAAATTTTAAACACAAAAACTCCAAGTGGTCACATAGAATAACTAAAATAACTCAATTTAAGTTTCTTTGTCTAGTCACCGTGTTATCTTTACTTCAGATCTACTTTTTAAACACAGTATTGTGTACTACCCAGAGTTGAAGACACACTACACCCAAAAAACAATCTCAAATGATTCTGAACCATTACAAACTTACTCTTAAAGTGAAGGCATGTAATGAAGCACAGGTGTTGGGGAACAACTTGTAATTGGGAGTTTACTTTTATGTAGAATACAATGCTTTAAAGGATAAGCAATTTTTTAAATGAAGCTTACATATACACTATGAAAACTCAATAGAAATCGCAGTAACTGTTTAGAACTTCAAAGAACAAGATTTTTTTCAGGAGGAAGTATTTTGTCACTGACAACCTCTAGAATTGCCAGTTTATGGTGTTTTGCTACTAATTTTAAATTCTCAGCAGATGTTGTGACCCTTTGTGGATGACAGACCCTAGGGTGACCCCTAATAATTCCTGCCTCTTGGTGTCCATGCTTTTGTATAGTTCCCTCCCTTTGAGTGAAAGTAAACCCGAGACTTAATTCTAAGCTATAAAAGCTGGCAATGGTGATGGGATATCACTCCTGTGATTATGTCATTATATATATAACACCAGTGGGCTCACTTGACAAAGTGAGCAGCCATATTGCAGAAGCTCGGTGGCAAGGAACTAAGAACAACTTATAGGACCTAAGGGTGGCCTCCACTTAACAGCCAGCAAAGAGCCAGGCCCTTAGTTATACAATCACAAGGAAATAAAGTCTGCCAACAACCAGAACGAGCTTGGAAGCAGACTCTTCCCCATTCAAACATCCCACCGAGATCGCAGCTGGACTGACAACACGATCGCACCCTTGTGAGACCTTGAACAGAGAACTGAACTAAGTTGTGCCCAGACTCCTGACCCACAAAGACTGTGAGGTAATCAGTGTTGTTTGAAGGTGCTAGGTGTGTGGTAATTTGTAATGCAGAAATAGGACACTAATCCGCCCTCTTTGCCAGCACCTGGGGCGCACTGCTCTCACCTCAGGGCACTTGCTGTACCACTGCAGCACTGCATACGGGGCTCAGGCTTTCCGCCCTGAGTGATGCAGCGTGGGCCCCTTCAGGACACTTCCACAGAACTCATCTGATGTCAGAGTTTTCAAGCTAAAAAGGGAGCTCTGAGATTATTTGAAACACATTCCTGATTTGGTAATGGAAACGATCTCAGAGGATTTAGGTCACCTAAGAACATAAGAACATATTTGGGGGCAAATTTTAATATTCTAGTGAAGTAGTTAAGCACTTTGGACTTTAGAGTTACAAATTGCTGCTTTCAAATCTCAGATCTGTTGCTATCTACCAGTTGTGTGACTTTGGTTAACTTATTTAACCTTACCTAGATCATTGTCCTATCTGTAAAATGGGGATCCTAATAATATCTGCCTCATAGGATTGATGCGAGGACTAAATGAGAGCATCCATTCGACAAAAATTATTGTACACCCATTATGTGCCAGTTACTAGAGGTGAAATGACCAACAAAGCAAATATGGTCCCTGAATTAGCATTGCCTGTATAGTACACAGCACAACCTGGCCCAGGGCAAGTACATGAGAAATGTTAGCCACTATCAGTATTATATGCTAGGGCTCCAGTTTCTATCCCAACATGCCTCCAGATGAGCTCTATAAATTCACACCATAGAACTCCTGTTGTGTAATTCCAACTGCCTACAATTCTCCTTGGATATTCCGCAGGCAAAGCAAACTCTACAGTGCAACCCAGAGCTTACCATCTTATCCCTCAAACCTTCTCTTTCCCCTGTAGTCACAAAGCCATTGGTGGAACTACAAGACTCCTTGTGTGTCAAGCCTGGTAAACCTGGGAGTGAGGTTGGATTCCTCCCTCTTCCTCACCTCTCACGTCCACTCAATCACCAAGTCCCAACAGTCCTACCCCCTAATTACCTCTTGTTCCCACCACTACTACCTTGGTTCAGCCTACACACAACAGAACTGAGTAAATACCAGGCTCTTCATGATCTGGACACAGTCACCTCTTCCTGACCCATCTCCAGCTCCCTCCACTTTGATGCTGCAATATTGATGCAAATGAAATCAAATGTACTTATGGGATACTCTTTAATCGACATCTCCCACCCTTTCCTCCCCCTTCCCCTACATTTTATAGCCCAGCAAAACCAAGGGCATTGTTTTATGAGTCTGTGTCTTTACAGTGCTATCCCTCTGCCTCCTGGAATAACCTCCACCTCCCACTTGCTCATCTAGCAAACTCTATCCACCTTCAAAGCCCACCTCAGAGGTCCCTTCCCAGAGACTCCCCAGGTAGAGATCATCATTTCCTCCTCCATTCAAAGCCTGCACCTCATGTTAATTTTAATTGTGACAGAATATTATAATAGATGTGTTTATGTGACTTCCTCCCTCCCTAGCCATGAACTCTTTGAGGATAGGGCTGTGTCTTCCTCACACCTGAATCCAGCACCCGATGCATAGTAGACACCCAAAAATATTTTATCGAATGAAATGAAGCCCATGCTTGTTCCAGAGGGTATATATTTTCTCCCTTAAACCTCTATCTCCCTAAATTATAAAAATAATAAATAACAGCTAAACTTTTATAATACATCTGTGCGTCCAGGTAATATAATTAGCACTGTACACACACTAACTTGTTTAATGTTCACAACAACCCTAAAAAGTAAGGACAATTATTATTCCTTTTTTACAGATGGAGAAACTAAAGTTGCCCAAGATCAAGGAGCCAAGATCCAAAGCTGAGTCAATGCTCTGAACCACTTTGCTATACTACATCCAATTCCTCAAATCCAGATTAATCATATTGTTTCAATGTTTAGCATGATGATAGTTTCATGACTGACTAAAACCTGAGGACAAATCATTGTTTCTGTAGATCTTACCACAGATTGCTCCCCTCTGTAAATATGGCAGCAACTGGGGCCATATTTTACCTTTATGATGAAGGTATTGCCTTTTCTTCCACACCCTTTAACAGACCCCCTTCCTATGTGCCTGCTTGTAATGTAACCAATGATCAAACCTCTCTGGGTTATTATCCTAATCAACTGATTGAACCAAACCCGAGCGCTATGTCAACGTGAGCTGAAAGTAAGAAGGGCTTATTAATTAAGAAGAGCTGATGACCATCGGGCCAGGCAGTCTCCTTGGGACAAAGGCCAGAGCCCTTTCTGCTCTTTGTCCTCCCAGGCAGCTGAACAATGCTGGTGCAAAGGAAAGGCAACTTAGTTTAGTCCATGAGTGGATATGTGGGGCCGTTGAAATTAATGTCATTGTAACTAAACCAAGTTATGCTGCTGTCGATTTCTTCCTTATGCAAAGAAAGTGGAAATCTATTCAGCCAGCACCCTTCAGGAATTTTGAACTCACTCATCAGGAGTCAATATACCTATTCTCATCTTCTTTTCTTCAGGCCTGGGCCAATTTTGGTAAATGATGATTATGATAGTAATGACATTGATATTGATAATGATAGTGATAGCAGCTAACCCTTATTGTTCTATTCTAAATCGTAGGTTTTATAATTTTGCATACCAATTGCTAAGAACCAATGAACTCAAATGCATTCATGTGATAGTCTGAAAATTATATATCAACAAGAATGAAAAATATAGTTTTGTTTTTCTTTGAAGATGACTATCCCTATATTTACATATGCATCTATTTTTCATTTGAAATTCGTTTAAAAAAAAAGAAAACATAAATTAAGTGTTACAGATAGTGAAAAAACAAAGCAGGATAATAGGATAGAGAGTCACGGAGGAATGTATGCAGCAGTTACTCCAGATACGATGACCTGGGAAGGCTTCTTGGAAGGGATGTTCTTTTAAGTGAGTACCAAATGACAGGAAGGAGCCAACCCCAGGAAAAGGGGCCCAGGCAGCAGGACAGCAAGTGCAAAGACCCTGCAAAAGGAACAAGTATGCTATGTATCAGGAATGGAAAGAAGGCCCGTGAACAGAGTGCCTATAGGGGAGAAGGACAGGAGATGGAGCTGGAGAGGAGTCAAGAGTGTGTTCTTTACCGTTTATAGCAAAACAGTATATAGCTTAAAGCGCTTTGATACTCAGCCTTCAAATGATACTCATACGTATCTCCTTTATTTTTTGAGCAGTTTGATTATTCTGTGTTTGGAGGAAGTCTCATACATAGTTAAGGAGTGATTTTGTGTTTAGATTTTTTTTATTTGAAAAACATTGAATCTTCAAATAATTTCCTTAGTGTAATCATCTGAGAACTTTTTCTTTGCCTCCGTCTCGTCTTTGTCCATTAATTAAAGATAGCACAGTTGACTTACTTTCATTTATACATGGAAAGTTGCTGTTGATGCAAAATTACTGTTATTAAGACAAATTGTTAATGCTACCCTTTAATTTTGATAATTACACAAGATGCAGAGATATGCAAAGACGATGCAGACTCTACCATCTACTATTATATAGAGATAATTTTTTTCTTTCTATCCTTTTTCCATCTAAAATTAATCTGGAACTGGAAGCATTCATTTTGAAGTCAAATTTGCAGAGGTAACCCCAGAGAGGCAGTGGAAGAATTCCAGGAGCCAAAGATGGAAGTGTGGTATGTGTTTGAAACCAGACATAAAAGATGTGAAATTCCCATTACTTAATAGCTAACAGGGCCAGGAATAGGAGAATTTAGAGAATATATGAAGAATATATTTCTGCTTGTGGAAATAATACAGAATTTATTCCTTCATCCATGAAGCAAATATTCATTAACCCTTTACTATGTGCCAGGCACTGAGCCAGGTTTGGGGATCCATTGGTGAGCTAAACTAGACATTCTTCCCATAAGGAAATGACCCCTCTAATCCTTATTCCCATCCTTTACTATTATATGCGCATCTTTTGTATCTTTTGAATGATGGTGCACTGAGATAGTTGATTTGTTGAGACCACTATAAGGCCCTATTTTGTGGGTACGGAGCAGAATTTTTCCAAAAGGAAGTTGATATTCCCAGTGTCCATCATTCATGACAATTGTTGAATCTTAAGTCAGAAAAGGAGGATTTAGAAGGAGCATTTTGACTGGAAAGAGGGAATTCCTTTCTTCTCTGATCATATGCGAATGGTTGGCCAGGAGCTTGGTAGAATGTCAAACCTATGGGGGACCCTATAATAGGCCCCCGAGAAGCCTGTTACAGAGATTTCCTGTGTGCAGGTCCTCTTCCTTGACCTTTAATGCAGTCTCGTTCATGGAGCATCCCGGTCTCCGCTGGGCTGTGATGAACTAGAGGAAGGGACTATGTCCAGGCCTGGACCAGGGCTGTCAAGTGAGATGCAATGCTCTTTATAGTCAACATGCAGCTTACAGGGGCCCCAGAAGCACTTTCAATGTCCAGGGCTAGAGGTCTAGCCTCCCTTCTGCATCTGGGATATCTCTTTCTATGGGTTATTATTACTGTACATGTAAGGGAGCCAGCTGATTTCTTACAGGGTATATCACCTGGGTATTTCAGATTGGGCATTAGTTACAGTATAGCAATTCTGTATTTAGTTCAGGTCATATTTAAAGGCCACAGGAAATTTACTCTGAACAGCAAATAGGGAGTCTAAAGCCGCTGTCATTATTGCCAGACAGTTAAAAATAATATGTAAGTGGTGTGTGATATGTCAGTGCTCTTAAGAGCCTGAAGTAAGTTGCTTTCAACTGTCAATTATTATGTGAAAAGCAGGGAGTTGGTAGGTAAGAACATTGACCTCAATAGAACTGTCATTTTAAGTTAAAACTTTCAACTTGACTGAATGTGACACCCCATAACCACCCAGTGACTTTCATTATCACCAAAGCATTAGAAGGCTGGCCCTGAAGCTGCTCTTCCACCTAGCATGTGTGCAAACATGGTTTCTGGCTTCCCGGCTGGTGCCCACATAACACCTGAGCACAGGGGAGGAAGGGTGTCTCCTCCCTTCTTTGTGGTTTTTACCTGTGCGTGTAAGTGCCCCATTACCGAGGTGTCCCAGACAAAGGTCATGTTCTTCTTTAAGATGGTAAAGTTTCTAAGTTAAAGCTTATTTAGAGTCATGTTGACCTCTCTTTATTGAGCTATTATGTAACTTTTTATTTACCAAACGATCAACCATTATTTGTACTGTTTGAGATCTCTTTCAATTTCTCAGAGCAAGTTTTTCTTTCCCCAGTGTAAACTGAATGTCAGGCATAGAATGTTAAAGAAACATCAGAAATATCAATATATTTGCTACTGCAGGATAGGACAAACAATCCTCCTTTTCTTCCAAGAATAAAAATAATCCAACTAAATGTATGCATGTATGTTAGAGTTACGGACTGAAAAGGTTGGGTTTTTTTCCTAACCAACTAAAAACTTTTTTGTTGTTGTTGTTGTTTTAAATCAAGTATCAAGAAGCAGTTCAGCCTGGTGGATAGGGTAATGACTGAGGAAGTTAAGATTCCAATCCCAATAGTGGAACACTGAGAAAGTCATTCATTCTAACCATTCTTCAATTTGTTCACCCTCATGTGAGTTAACTCCACATTATTTTGTGGGAAAAAGAAGTTAAAGTAGTTTGTACAAAGCTTAATTGTTTGCTAAAAGAATCCCTTTAAGATCAAGACATTTAAATTTAATATCCGCACTAGATTTAAATATTCACCTCTTTGTCAAAACAGAAAAACACATGTTACCACAAAAGCTATAGCACAGCAGGTTCTCACCCTCAGAATCTGTAGCAGAGAATCTTAATAATGCACTGTGAAGACTCATCATATTTATAAAATATCCCAACATCAGCTCTAGAGTTTCCTTCTCCTCTTTGATAGGGGATCAAACGAATGGGTGCATCCCCCTCCAGGAGCTACCCTTCTTGACAAACTGGTCTCTAATACTTTTCAGAATCTTATAAACTTCCAGAATGAAAATAGCATAAGGTTGGTTGCATTCAACTTAAATGCTTTTATTGACAATGTCTTTGAACAATAAGCAAACAATGCTTAAATTTTTCATTCAAATTCACTTTCCACATGTCAAAAGACCTCAAGGTAGAAAAAAATAAAATAAAAATATAAATATCTGAGAATCCATCTTAATAAATAAATTAAAAACACAATAAAACGTTTTCATGGAAAACTGTTAATGTCAGAACATTCAGACCACCTCAACAATGCATGATCAGTAACATTACAATGAACATTGATGTTGAAGAAAAACTACAGTACATGGATATAACTATTTATGTCTATCTACTAGAAAATAAAGTCATATCTTTTCTTAGTTTTATATTGGTCATTGCTAATCAGAACACACTATTGCCAGGAACACAGTAGTTATTGTTAAAATCAGCTGCACTAGATACAATTTGAAAATATCCAGCACCAGGTTAATTCCAATAACGAACCCAATAGATTAGTTAATGCTATGAGAAGACTAAAGAGAAAGAGAAAAGAGACACAGACCCAGGCCTGGCTCAACATGCTACTAACTACCAGCTCTCAGATGTGTCACTGGGAACAATACACACTCCATGCGTTTTGCTACATCTCCAGAAGAGGTAAAGACTTGAGTCCACACGTGGATGCTTTCAAGTCCTTGAGGCCCACAGCCTGGTGTGTTGCACGCACAGATAAGGTCCTCCCTAGGTCTACAGGAACCCTCGAGGGAAGACGTGTTTCTCCTCTCTGTAATGCACCAACTCTGGCAGTGGCACTGGTCTGTGCCTGCTGCCTCTCCTCTCTGCCAGCTCACAGGGCCAGCAGCGTGGGTGAGCTCAGTGAGTCAGAGGAGGGCTCGTTGCTGCTGCTGCCCTTGCGGTGGGCAGCCGCACAGCTGGGGAAGGAGTCAGCTTCGGGGTAGGTGAAGACAAAGGAAGACGTGTAAGTAGCGCAGCTGGGAGTACAGGTGACCACCGGGGTGCACAGGGGCTCCAGCTCTGTGGCCATGGGCCCCATCCCCAGGGAGCCACCATGCAGGGGCTCCCAGTCTGCTGCATAGAAGGAACCAGACAGATCCATGTCTGGCACAGAGCGGGCGGTCTCAGAGCCACTGGGCCTGGATGATGCTGGGAACAGGAAGTCATCAAAGGGCTCAGCCTTCAGCTCCATGCTGCTGATGTTCTTGGCAGGCTCCACTGAGGGCTTAGGCTCAGGGTCATTGAGGAGGGGCAGGGTGAAGGCCTCCTCAGACTCAGGGGTGGCAGCCTCAGGCAGGCCCCCACTCAGATCAAGGGAAGCCATAGACATCTCTTCTGGGAAGCCTAGGTCATCAGGGATCTTGCAGGCAGGTCGGTGAGCTGCCAGGATGAACTCTAGTTTTTCCTTCTCCTTCAGCAGGTTGGCAATCTCAGTCTGCAAAGCAGACTTCTCATCTTCTAATTGGTCTGTCTCCTGTATACAAAGGGATAAAGCAAAGCATAAGACACAGTAATGCTCAAGGACACTGCTCCCTTCTCTAACTTTCCACTTAAGCCCAATCTCCAACTTTCCACTTAAGTGTTTTTAAAGTTGATTCTGTTCTTTTCTTTCTTAATTTTTATTGTTCAGAGTTGACATTCAATATTATTTTATGTTAGTTTCAGGTGTTCCCCCTGAAGTTTAAAAAGGAGTGACCCCATGAAATCTACCTACCGCTTGGAGTGTGTCAGTCAGCTCCCTTCTCCGGTTCCTGCATTTGGCTGCAGCCATCTTATTCCTTTCTCTACGGATTCTCCTTTTCTCTTCCTCTTCTGGGGACAACTAGAAGAGAAAAAGACCAACATTCAATAACAATGTTTGCCATCAGCTCCATTCATCCACCCCTGCAGCCTCCCAGCTAGCTGGCTTCTCTTCTGCAAATCCATTTCTATCTAACCTACAGTTGCAGGTTGAGTGTGACTTGCATTTCAAATAAGATGCTCAGCAAGAGAATGAAGAGCCCAGTGTAAAAGCATGATAGGAATCTCTTAGGGAAGAAACGATTAAGGTATTCCTTGATGTGGGACTATCAGAGTCTGCTTCAGGATGAAAAGAGCTTAGAGCCAGAGTCCCGCCCCCTCCCCCCAGGATGTGTAGTCAATTCCACCAGTGACTTTACCCTATCCACTGTGCTCCCCATCCCCACCAATGCCCTACCCCCAACCCCTGCAGAGAAAAGGTGGTGATGTAATCCTCACCTGTTCTACCTTGCCCCTCCTGCCAATGCTCTGAGCTCTGCTTCCTGTCACAGTCTTCATGACTCCAGCTCTGGAGTAAGCCCCAGCTGAGGGGGTGGGAACTCCATAGGGGTGAGGGGCTCTGGTCTGGGATGGGGCCACGGAGGAGACCAGGGTGGGCTGCACCAGCCACTGCAGGTCCGGGCTGGTTGAGATGGCAGTCACAGTTGGGATGAAGTTGGCACTGGAGGAGGCCAGATCAGTGCAGAAGTCCTAGAACGAAACAGAAGAGGGAAGCTGACGTGAAGGTTCGGGGCACAGGTGGGGCGAGCCGAGTTCCCAGTGCTGCATGCAGCAGGGAAACGGAGGAGAAACGGTCCTGCCAGTGACTGCTCATGTCTTTTTATATGCCCCCTCATCCTGGATGAAAGGTGTTCCCCTTTCCTCCAAGAATTCCGCCGCGCGGTGCCTCTCTCCTCATCCCGCTGCTGCGTGCCCGTTATCCCCTTCAGCATCACTTGCTTGAAAGGGGGTTTGTTATAAATATCCCTGACGTCTGCGCTGACGCAGGCGCCGCTCCGGAGTCTCCTGAATGAACTCTCTTTTTATCAATGAAACTGCCTTACACACTCGCCTGCTTCGCCCTCCTCCCCCGCCCCTGCTCCAAGCTGCGAGGGGAGGGTGGCTGCCGCTTTTTGCCGCCTCCCGGGAGTAGCTAGGCTCTAGTTAGCGAGTTTTTCTTTGCCTGGGACATGTCGGCCCTAGCTAATGTCAGAGACCACAGAGCGCGGGCCGGGGGCAGCTCAGAATGAGCCTGCCGCGGGGAAGGAGAACCAATTCTTACTGTGACAAGCGTGCCTGGGCTCCCAACAAGTCCCGGGGCTCCCGAGATAGGGCTGCTCCGACCGGGGCCGCCTCCCTCCCCGCCAAAAGGGGTACCCGACTCGTCTTCCTGAGTGTCTCTCCCGGTGCCTCCTCCCCAGTGACCCCGAACTCCAGGTCCCGCGACGTCATGAAGCCAGACTTACCTGTCCGTTGACAGGAGAGCCCATGCTAGAGAAAGAGTCGGCCGGTGAGTGGTAGTAGGAGAGACTGTCCCCGGCTGGGGAGGCGCTGCTGCAGCGGGAGGAGGACGCCTCGTAGTCGGCGTTGAAGCCGGAGAACATCATGGTCGTGGTTAATCAAAGCCGGGGCGAGGGGCTGAGGGACGGAGGCAGGTAGGAGCTACGGGGCAGAGCTGGGTAGGAGCGCGGTCACTGCTCGCTCGCTGCGCCGCCGCCGCCGGCTCTGTCTCCACTCCCTGGCTGCTCGCTGCAGATGCGGTTGGAGTACGAGGAGCCGCAGCCACCGCTTTTATAACAGCATTTTTTTATGAATGAGACCAATGACGTCACGGCGCAACCATTGCGGCACTGGAGGGGGGGTACGCAAGCCTCGATACTTCCGCAGCCTCCTTGCAGCCTCTGCCGCCCTCGAAGCCCCCTGTCTCCAGTCTTGTGTTTCTCTGTCTTGTGAGCATTTAGCAATCTGAGTCTTGGGGGTGTCGTGGACCCCCAAGGATGAGGGACTGCGAGGATGGCTCCCCCCATAGCTGCAGGGACGGGCCGTGGAAACCTGCTGACGCAGATGTCCTAATATGGACATCCTGTGAAAAGGGGGGAGGGATTGACGGGAACTGCTCGCCGGCTGCAGCCAACACCACGGGTGCAGGCGGGGGGAGGCGGGGGCCGTGGCCGGGGAGGGGAGGCGGGAAAGGCGCAGAATGAGAGCAAACATTCGCACCTGGTTCAATGCGGACCCTTGTTCCCGCGGTGGGGGGCGGGGGGGATGGGGTGAGGGCATCTTTTTACCAGTATACAGAAACCAAGGAGCAGTTCTGAGGCTCAGGTATAGAAGAAACAGGTATACAACCCTGAAAGCTTAAGCTTCAGCCCGCGAAGGAATGCGCCACCGCCCCCGTTCCCAATTCTAGCAAATTCTATGCAAACTGTGAAAGCAGACCCTCACTCCCTCACCTCAAGCCCCGGGCTCGAGCAATACTTGGACTGTTACTGCGTTTGGAAGCACAAAGTCGAGGGATCCAAAATAAGAGGATACGATAACCTACTTTATCTACGATGCTAGGTGTTTTCATTTTATTTTTTGTTTGTTTTTAAGGGAAAAGGCGCATTTTTTTCTTGATCATATAGGGGGATATAAATGTTACTGTCAAATCCCTGAGATACTAGCCAATAAACATTATGCAGAAAACCTCCATGCAAGGATGTCTGAAGGATTCAATTGCCTGGCTCTGAGCTGGGGCTCGGGGCGTGGTGAAGGGGTTGGGGGTGTTATATGGACAAGGTCATCAGTTCCGGGTCACTCAAGTGGAGTGAGTTCTTGAGATAGGGGGGCGCGCAAGTACTAGCTGGGAAAGAAGGGTTGATTCGGTTCTCCAGGAAGCAAGTCATACTGAGAGCCTGCAGCGAGTGATTTTCCAGCGGGACCTTGGAGCGGGGGAAAACAGGGGGCGCTGGAAGGACCGTGCCCAGCGGCACCCAGGCCGGAGACCTAGGCCACTGAGACTTCAGGCGCAGCTCCGTAGCCTGAAAAACGGGGCTTTGGAGCAACAAGGTACCCAGACGCCCCCAGCCTCCTTGCTCCACTGCAAAGGACAGCCGGGGTCACACTGCCCCAGCTCGGTCCCAGCGCGCCGGCCACCTACGGGGCACGAAGCCGCAAGTCTCTGCAAAGCCCCTTTGTCCCTCCTTCCCACTCTTCGGGCTTGGGGGTCACGGTGAGCACCTGGAGTGGGGCGAGGCGAGATTAGGGCAGCGGGCGTATCATTCAGGACGCACAGGGAATGGGACAGTCGACCTGCCTCCAGCCGCCGCACCCCGGAGCCAGGCGATCCAGCTATAGATAGTAACAGGGAAGCGGCTGTTTACAGCAACAGTGCGCCGCCAGGGCCGTCTCCAGGCGACGCCGAGCGGCCGGGCGCGCCGTGGGCCTAGAGAGGCCGCCCTCCCTCCTTGCTCCCCTGGGGCCTCGGCCTCCCCAGCCGGGTTGCGGCCACTCCCGCCGCCTGACATCATCCGCCGAGTTCGGGGGCTGAGTACCGCTCGCACGCGGCTGTGCGCTAACCTCCATTCTTAGAGATGCGAACCCGCCGGGAGCAGGGAGGCTAGGGAGGCGGGGATTCATGGAACTGGGCCACTTGCTATTTTTGCATTCTCTGTCACAGTCAGAGGTGAAAACAGAATTTCATCATTGTATGTCACTGGTTTATATCGGTGGGAATTTAGGTGCTGTTTTTTTTCTCTCACTTTAAAAGGGGGAGAGAAAAGGAAAAACACATAATACATAAACACAGACTTCTCAGAGCTGCTCTGACTCCTAAAGCAATTTTCCTAATTCTATCATCTGTCAGGCTACTTCATTACCTTTGATTATTTAATTTAAAAAAAGAAAAAAAGGTTATGGAGGTAAATCCATCTCTCTTCTTATTATTAGCTTCTGACAAAGTAGGTCAAGCTTTGAATTCCTGGGTCTGGCCTTGCATTCCATTCATAACTGGATCTCAGACCTCTTAAGAGAAAACCAAGAATGATTTCATTTACTTTCCTTTCAGATGCCAACACCTAATGGATGTGTCAAGATTTCATATCCAGTATTTATCTCATACGTGACATCTTGACTATGCCAATAAAAAAAGAAAAAGAGTCTTTGGATGAACCTGCCTCCTCCAGATAGCTTAACTCTTTCCTTCCTGGTACCCTTATGACCAGAGAGTTGGAGACTTAATAAATCCATCCTCTGAAAAGGACCGTGAATCCATCCATGATTTCATTCATTCATTCATTTATTGGACAGAGAACTATTGAGAGCCTCCTCTGGCAGGGCACTGTGCTGGGGGCTGGGGCTTATTGAAATGAACCAGGTGGTCAGTGGACCTATTTCTACCCTCGACGAGATTCCAGCTTTGTGGAGAAGACTGACAAATCAATAAAGAATTGCAGGGCAGCAGTAAGTGGTTTGACAGAAGTAAGAATAGGATGCCAAGGAACACAGAAGGAGGGTGTGAGGACAGTTATCATAGGAAGTGAGTGCAATACAGAGATTGTTCCTGGTTTCACTGTCCTCTGGGAAAAGACACAATAAAGATTGAAATGCCAAAGCATCATCTAGGGCAGCAAGTGCTTAACCCTAAGCAGTCTTGTTAGATGATACAATCTCAGGCTTCCTCTAACATCTAAACCTGTGATCATTCTAACATACTCTCACATCTCCGTCAACTCACGGAATCCATTTCAGGACTGCAAAATCACATTTTTAATATGGAGCTCGCATGATGTAGCCTTAAAATAAGGAGAAATCAGAACCAACGTGGGGAATGATCTTTGCCATTTGCAAAGGTCAGGGTGACTTTGAGACAGATGTGTGTGCCTCTCTGAGCATGGTGGTGCCTTTCAGCCAGGGCAAGGGTTTCATGTTCTAGACAAGCCTGAGCATCCAAAACCCAAACTTACATAGTTTGTGATTATCTATGTGCTGAGCTCCTCCTATTTGGGGATCCCGAAGTAAAAAAAAAAAAAGTAGAACCTCACATCTGATTTTAACCCAAATTTAACTGAAACTCATTTCTCCTAGCAATTGTTCCTTTATCGGATAGAGACTTTTCCAAATTTGAACTTTTCCGGCATTTGAATAAAGAGCCCTGACCAACACAGAGCATCTATTTAATAACTCTGGAAGTCAGTGCACATTGTTTAGACTGGTGTTATTGCAACATTAAGTGAAAGGCTGCTGTCTGTGCTGCCTACGTAAATGCTGCCGCACACAACCTGTCCCCAGCATGCAGAAGTAGTTATTTATTTGGGGAAGCGTGGTCTAGTGGTGAAGTGTTGTGGTCAGAGCACGAGACCAGAAGTCAGGAAGATGCGTATAGCAAAATCAACTTCTTCAGGGACTTGGGGAAGTCGTTTCTTAGACTTGTTTAACATCTACATACTTTTGGCCTTTGTCTTTTTTATGTACTGATATTCACATAGCACCTAGCACAGTGCCTGGCCCACAGTAGGTGTTCAATAAATATCTATTGAATACATGAATGAATGGATGAATGCCCTTAACCAAGCAAAGCAAATATATATTATTGTCCTTTATGGGTACTTAGAAATCAAATAGATAATGTTCTTTAAATCTTTGGAAAGGTTAAACAGGCTAAGTCTTTTATTCTTGGGTATGAATAGGCAAAAATTGGGCAAGAGAAAATAATAAGATTTAGGGCTATTTTCAGCTAGTACAGCCTCTGTGTATAAAGAACATCCCAGTGGTTTGTGATGGAATATCAAACTTGCCTTTGTTATTGAGTCCCATACATAAATGCCACATTGTTTGCAAGACAATGACCGTGTTACCACCACCCTGTCATTTATTCATTCTAAATGTCTGGACCCAAAGCAGAGAAGCATTCCACAATTCAAGCAGGACTCACACACATGTGAGCCCAATTAAGGGTCTTAGGGGTCAAAGTTACTCATTCTACGGCTCAGACAGCAAGGAAAAAGACTTCCCCTATTTTAAAAGAGTGGAGGCTCAGGAATCATGCCACCATCACCACACACGCACACACACCACCACCACCACCACTAGTTAGTACTAGAGATTTAGCCTCTTTGAGAAAAAATGTTTTCATTCTGAACAACTCTTGGCTTTTTGACAGATGATGATTCAGTGGGATCCCCATCCTTCTGCTAATGCCAGCATTTAAACAAAGCTCTGTGTGGTCCCTGGGACACACTCCATCTGGAGCTGATGAAACTGGGGAACAACTATGGTGCTGAACAAAGACACGTTTCAGCCCAAGCTTCACTGCAGCCAGCAGCATGAGACCCTCATTCTGTCAGTCATGCCGAACCTTGCTGCACAAACGAGAGCTCCCCATCAGCAAACAAGCAAGTCTTCTCCAGGCTGTCAGCAACTTGGATGTCCTGAGGTAACCTTTTGCAGCTCTGGTGGACTTAGCTGCTGAAATTCCAAAGGAACCCCATCTACGTCACTAAACCTACAGCACAACAACACACCCTGCCTAGAAACCTCAACTATAGGGCTCCTATCCAATGAGAAAATCTCACAATTAGCATGGGCAGGGCAGGGGATGGCTAAAATGGGCTGGCGCATGACATGCTCCAGGGTGTTAAGACATCAAGCATAGTTTACACCATTTTATCCACCACCTTACTCAACAAGAAAGATCTTTTAAAAAGACATTAATAATTGTAATACAAAAAAAAAAAAATTCCCCTTTCCTAAACCAGGAAAATCCTGAGCAGTCTGTAGGAATTCGGAATTAGTCTGCCTTCTGATCTTATAGATCATAGTTTCATCCTGAGTCACTTTTTGTCTTAGTTTACTATTTGAGTATGTTCTGCAAGAAAATTTTCAGTTGCAACTCTCAACTGAGGTCTGATTATCTCCACTGATGTTTTACCTGGAGTGTCAATGAGTTACAGATTACTTGTGAAAATCCCAAAAATGACTCTAAGGAAGAATTCCACCTTCAGACTTTGGCCCACCTGAGATTGTGAGGAAATCAATTAAGACAAGGACAGATCATACACTGAAAGTCTACTCTCCCACTGAGTGGGGCTCTGAATTACATCGTAACACTAAACACTAAATCATAAACTCCTCCAAACCTGTTTAGCGGCCAATTTACGGAATGACAGAAAAAAGTCTACACTTGTTATGGCGTCTGTGGATTCTGTGTGACCCAGTCCCTGCCTAGCCCTCCAACCTCATCTTAAACCACTTTCCCTCATTCACTCCACTCTAGCTTCACTGGCCTTCTTTCTGTTCCTCAAATATACCAAGCTGGTTCTGCAGCTCTGCCCTTGTACTCACTGTTTCCTCTTCCTCCCAGATCTTGACATGTTGACTCTTCCTCATAATCAATATCTGCTCAAATATCACCTTCTCCCAGAAGCCTGTCCAATGTTGCCTCTCTCCTCCTTGCCCCTCAGTCACTGTGTCACATTACCTGGTCTTATTTTCTATCTAGTACTTATCACTGTTACCTGGTTTGTTTATTTGAGTACTTTGTATTGTCTGCCTTCCTCTTCCACCACAAAAGAAGGGACCTTATCTATCTTATTCAGTAGATATTGATCCTCAGTGCCTAGCCTCTTGACACTAGTACGTACTCCATAAATATTTGTGGAATGAATCAATGTTAAACAGAAAGCTTGTCAGCTATTGTCCATGTGGCTGAGATGGCAGCATGGATTTCCTTTTTGGATAACGGCTTGATGGGTGACTTCTTACCTATACCTTCCTTGGGTAAGGGGAACCAAAATCCTGATCGGCACCTTCCTTATCAGACATAATAATTTAGATGCTTATAAACCCAAGCGGTACACCCATCCTTAAAAGCGCATAGACCCATCATATCTGCTGTCTAAATGCTTCTACTACCTTACACATAAGAGGGTATGAATGCTATAGTTTTAAATCCACAACTACCCTGCCCAGAAACAGTGATCGGCACAATAAAAAATTTCATCTGAAGTGGGTTATCCCCCAGATCCTTTCTTTTTCATAAACTCAGCCTAATAACATAAGCAATTTTTAGAAAATATTTGAGCACAAAAGTAAAAACCTAACCAATTTTTCAGTTTAAAAGCACTGAAAATAGGACCATAATAAAACTTTCATGGTCCTAAAATGATTATAGTACCCTCCCAAGCAATTAAAAATAAAAACAATATTAAATTACAAAATAATTTTTATTAAAAATAAAGTTTTATTAAAAAAATAAGACAAGTAGGCTGAAATAATACCAGGATGTAAGTTCCACGAGGGAGGGGAAAATTGCTGTTTCTTGAGTGCCAGAAACAGTGGCTGGCACAATAGCAAGCACTCATAAATAGAATAATGGATACAGTTTTCTCAATTCTTCTTTGAATGCTGTCTTGAATACCCCACCCCCCTCCCCAGCAGGTTTACTTGGCTTCTTGCGCAAACCAGCCATGATTGGTCACATGGCAGGAGCCAGGTTGGTATTTGTTGACTAAGAGACTTGCACAGGACAGAAGGACTATAGTATCACATACCACAGGGTCACCTGAGGCCTGGATGTAGCGCCTACATCAGCCTCATCTGGGCTGAGCTGATATCCAAAGTTACAGAGCACCACATACGCTCCCGCCTGATTCAGACTGCTTAACCCTGAGGGAGGGGATCAGCCTACAGGATTCTTCGTTTGAATCATTTGGCAGTTCCATTCTATTCCTTTCTTCAGTTTAATCGGGTGGCTTGGAATAAATTATGGGTAACCTTCCCAGCGAGTGCCTGTGGGTAAAGAATTTTTGGTTTCCCCTAGTCTCTGCTGGCTGTGAATAGGAAACTTCACAGTAGGTGGGAATTTGGGAGTTCATTTGCTACTGATACTTTGCCATCCACATCAGGTTTATTTGAACCTGGGGCTTCATCCAGCTGGTGTCTGTCTGAGCTTGGAACTTGGAAAAGGGTGAAGCAAGGGGTTGTGAAATAGGCTGGGGAAATAGAGAAAACCTGATGATCTTCAAATAGCACTCTGCTCATTGGCCCGCCAAAAAACAGGCTCGCCAAACAACAGCTCCAAGCCACAATGAATATTTCGACACTTCCTACCCATTTCTGGCCCATGTGGTAAAATGACCAGAGGAGCACGTAAATAATTATAATAGAGAAAACCAGAGTTTCAAATTAAGTGATTTTAGATTGCATGTTAGATAAGAGCAGCCCTGAGGTGTTTATAACACATGTCTGGTTTGAGATTAATTTTGTTGTATTCTTATCAGATATCTCTACCCTGCTTTCATTTTTGCATTGGTTTCAGAATTCCCTCCAGGAATACCTCCAATTATTATTACCTTGCATAAGAGCCAGAAAAACAATTTACAGGTACTAGGGTATGGCCTCTACAAAGTTAATTCTTTCTTAATTCAAATTATACAGAGTTGATTATCCTATTCTTTAGTCTGTGGTCAATGCCTTTATTGAGCATCTACTATGTGCCATTCACTGGAATCCATAGTAAACAGACAAGCTTCCTACCAACATGAAGCTCACAATCTAGTAATATGCTGGGCAGGTCATGGAAGGATATGTTGTAGTGGTTGTGTTCTTACTTTGGACTGGGTAGAAGGAGGTGACATGTGTCCTTGCAAGGTGCACCTCAAGCCCTGGTGTCTAAGTTACCAACAAACCATCTTTCTCTCCTCCATAAACACCAACTTTTAGATCAGTGCTACCAAATTTGGAAATGTCCCAGCTATTCCCAGTTTCATTTTCTCCCTAGCTGTCACTACACTTCAAATGGGATATTGATGGTTCTACTTCATTCTCACATAATAACAATCCATGTGGATCCTACTTATAGATGGCTCTACACTAAAATTGGTGATTAGATCTCTCTTAACAGCTTAGAGAGTCTTAAGTAAAAGCTCTGAAAAATAGTGATATAAATTGCCCTAAACCAGGCTTTGAGGTCTTCCAGAGTCCTTTTTCAAAGGAATTTGAAAACAGGCACATTCCATTTTGCCTTTTGTTAGAGATCTGTTGACAATAAACATGGTTCGGCTTAGAATTTGTTCTGTAAAACAACAGAACAGGAACAAACCAAGCTTTCTCACCAAGGGCGACACTCACCCAGATTCTGTTGATACTTACACAGGGGTTCAAACTACTTGGGAAGTTTATGGGAGACTAGACTCTCGAAGTATTTGTTTCTTGAATTCTTTGTTATTTTGACTGTACTGGAGACTACTCCACAAGTCATTATTAGAATCCGCCCATCTTCAGTTCCAGTAAATATTATGTCTACACAGAACTATGTGAATTATTTCATAGCTGGAATATGAACCAGGCTGTGAAAACTTGCTAATAGGAATGACATAAGAAGAACAGTAAAACTTAAATGAGAGAAAGTGCGGAAGCAAAGGGAAAAGTGACTTAAAGGATTATATGTGTGTTGGGAGAAAAGGGTAACTCGACCCTCAGAAATTGATTATTCAGCCCACACTTGAATATTTAAATCCAGCAGCAAATGTATGCTGACACATTCCTGAGAACACAAGGGTGACTTTCATTACAGCAAGTAAAAGAAGTCGAATTTAGTTCTCAGAGGTCATTCTTATTGTATTTGGTACCAATTGTTCCTGGCAATAGAAACCAAGGGAGGCTGAGGTAGTGACTGTCAATTGTCAGCGATTCCTAGGAAGGAACTAACTATAGACAGATGCTACCATGCATTCTGAAGCTAAGGGCTAAATTCAATCTGCCGACTTCTGATGCAGAGACTATCTCCCATCTTTGGCTGTGCCAGCCTCTAGAACATTTCTGAAAAGGCATTGTAACATGGAAAGCACAAATTAAATATAAGTTAATTAAATTTTGCACATGTGTTCTTTGCCCACATAGCCCACTCTTCTCATCAATGAAGCCTACTTTTACCCAAATCTCAAACTTAAAATGTTGTATCCTCATAGAGGACTTCCCTGAGCACCCAGACTGAATTAGGAACCCCTCAGAAGCCCTCATTCCATCTTGGGCTTTGCGTTTATAGCACATAGCACCCACCATTTGTTATAATATATATTTATTTAGAAACCAATTGGGCTAATATCCTAAAGATAAGTTCCACAAGGACAGAGATCTTTGTTCATTGATGGAACCCCGAGCGCATAGAAGATGCCTGATATTAGGAACTATTAATTGTTGATTGAATTTATTTGGTGTCTATCACTGCACTCCAGGAAGGCAGAAATTTTGCCTATTTCACTCATCATTGATTCTCTAGCCCTAACCATAGTATCTGGCCACATACTAGCTCCTCGAAAAATACTTCTTGAATGAATGAAAATAACAACAGCTAATATTTATTGAATGCTGGCTCAAAGATTATGCTGAGTGCTTTACAGATACTCTGTAATTTAATATTCACAAAAATTCAATTATATAGGTATAGTATTATGCCATTTTGGTTGAAAAAGTTCAATACATCTTTTTAAATAATGGCCGTATAGTTGTCTAATCCACAGTGATTAGCTGAGCTAAGTTTTCTCCCCAGTGTAGTGGGTAAGTGCCCTGGTGACAGCCCCAAATAAATAAATGAATTTATTTCCATAGATTTCCACCAAAGAATGACTGATGAGAGAGAAACTCAGTCTCATGGGCTTTAATTGCTTAGAATTAAATTATAGCCTCGGCTTCTATTTACATTGGGCTTTGGAGGACAAAAATATATATGAGATAGATAGATGATAGATAGGTGATAGGTAGATGATAGATAGATGCTAGATTAGATAGATGTTGTGCTGGTCATGGCACTGGGTTCATATGCAACCACAGAATGTGTTGAGCATTTCCACTTCTACCAGAGGAAACTAGAAACAGGAAAAACGTAGGGGCTAAATCTTGCCTAAGATGCTGGTTAAACTGGCTCTGCCAGTGTCTCCTGCACCTGCCTGGAACACCAGTTTGAAGGCAGGTTTGTTCCTTCCTCTGGGAACCATGCCAGTCTCCCCCATTCAGCCCCATATGATCTGGCTGAACAGGCATAGAGCAGTCAATAATCCCACCTCCCCAGGTAAAATAGGAAGGAAGTGTTTGCATGGGTGGGGCATAGTCCAAGCAAGGATTAGACCAACTAGAAGTGGAAGTAATTCCAAACCACCAGAAACCCATCCTGGTGAGATTATGTTACTTTCTTTTACCAAAGAAACGGGTGACACAAAGATGCATAGTTCAACAAGTGGTCAGTTTGATTAGGAAACAAACAATTCTTGAGTCAGATTTTTACTTCTCCTTGATTTCTCTCTCTGCTCTTCATTGCTGTCAATATCATCCCATGGAGAATGAACAAGGAATAGAATTATGAAAAAAAGATAAGAAAAATAAAGACAATGAGATTTTTCATAAAGCTACAAATATCCAATTTAAAAGCCTGTCTTTTAGTCTTAGTTTATATCTTCTTGACTTTTTAAAAATGTCTTCTCATTTATAAAATTATGGTGATAATAAATGGTAATTATTGTTATTTGGTAAAATTAAAAATTGGCAACCCTTAACAGTTGGACAAGTTTTTAAAAACTTAGCTGGGCCCTGAAATCCAATTGTGTGGTAACCCCTGGATTAGTGGACAGTAGTGTCCTCAGAAGCTTTGAGTGAGGATGGGGAGAAGAGTCTCTCCCCGCTCATATATGGATAGAGCTACAGGTCTGTTGAGTAGACTGTGAGCATCCCCTGTCATCAACCAGCACAACAGTGAGGGATGACTTTGAATAAAATGAATACTTCTCCCTAGGTTCCCAGCATCCTATTTTTCAGACCTACTCATGAGTCCAGTGTTTCTGTGTGGTTCTATCACACCTGTTGAAGGAGAACGTGTCTGATGACCTAATTTATGTTAAACTTTAGAAGCTAACTACTCATTAAAGAATCTATTTTAAAACTAAGACCCAAAGAGAGTGGAAAATACGTACTCCAAAGGCATATATTGCTGATAATAGAATTTCAGGGACAGTGAGGGAGCATGCCTTGATATAGGACATATCGAATCACACAGGTGGCCATTCATCTGGCCTGTCTGTAAATTATACTCCTCAAGTCAATCTTAATATTGCTCCATTTACAGGTCACCTCATCTTATAAAATAATTTTAAACTTGAAAATGCCTTCTGTTTTATGGATTTTAAAGCCCTTTCATAACTATTACTTAGTGTGATCCTCATAACAGTCCTAAGAGGTAAACAGGGCAGACAGACAGTGACATCTTCGTTTTTACAACTGAGGAAAGCCAGACTTGAAGAGTGTGAGTTGAAGCACTGAATAGTGATCTCTATGTATCTTACTTATAGTAAGATATATAAAAGTGGAATCATTATGCTATACACTTGAAACTAATGCAAAATTGTATGTCAACTATACTCCAATTAAAAAAAAAGAACTGAGTTCAGTCATGGCTGGGATATGGAAGATGTATGGTGTACACTTGTACCTTGAAAGGCCAGGTAGGTCACTGCTTTTATACCTCCTGGACTGAGACAAGGCTTCTTTGCTGTGGAAACCTGGTGGGAGGAGGCTCCACTCAGCACTAAGACAGGGAGGTGTTGGGGAAAATTGTACCCATTAATAATAACCAAGTATTTATATACCTTTTGGTATTTCAAGAATACCAACTAATAATCACTATATCATTACAATCCTCTTGGGTCAAAGCAAACATGTGGGGTCAGTGAGTTTTCCAGATGTCATTTTATAGACAGAGAAATAGGCTGGGGAGATTAATCACCTTGTAGTTTGAGGAAATCAGCAGTAAAGCAGGATATCATGGTCCTTAGGTTGAGCGTGGTCAGCTAAATGGAGTGGCTCAGCCAAACCACAGGGCAGGGTCTGTGTACGTGTGCATGCAAGCATATATGAAACAAACTGCTGTTTTTCGTGCCATCAAAACTATAATCTATTAGATATTTCCCAGATTAAAAACTCCCTGGGCCCCACACATGGCCCAAGACCATGTTTGGGTCATGGTCAAAAAACAAAAAAAGAAACTAAGCAAGAAAGAACTAAGTCTAAGAGATGGAGGACAGAGAAGCTTCGAGGTTATAACTGATGCCCTCAGACAGAATCATAAAATCCAGTTCATGTGCTGGAGTCAAATCTAGGCACTTAGAGATGCTGTCATCTTCCATCTTCCTCCCCTCTTCCTCATCCACACTGAGAAAATTCCCTCAGTGCCCTCTTGTAGCTTTTCAGGCATCTTCAGTGTACAATAAAAATATTGCCTCATTATTCCTCTTTCAGAGTAACTCAAAATACTGGCTCTCAGAGACCAAGATACTCAGTATTCCTGGAAATGTGAAGAGAGAAGATAGAATTAGAAAGAGATGTTTGATGGTCTAAAAATGATTGTATATTAAACTTTTAAATATTCCCTGGCAATGTACGGACAGGAAGGAGACTTGCCTGGCAATTTAATATATTTACTGGGTAAATAGTAAGTACTTGCAGTCTCTGTGACTTAATCAGAATGAAGTTCATTACGATAAAGAGCTGTGCCCTTTGGTCCTATTTGCATTAAGCAGTCTCCCAATTTCACTTAATATCACTCACATCTTGTAAGGAAATTGCAGGCTATGAAGCTGACCAAGGGATGGGGGAGGATAGCAAGGCTATTCACCAGAGCAGATAAAGGGAAAAGGAGGTAGTGGGCTAAGATTAGAGCAGAGAGAACAGGTACCCACCTTATCAATCCAATCTATAAAAGCAATTTTACTTTGTTTTTAACTTGAGATTGGCATCAGTCTCTCTCTCTCTCTCTCTCTCTCTCTCTCTCTCTCTCTCTGGGTTTTGAAAACATATTATCGGGTCATCTAAACCTTTTATGAAACATTTCAGACATGTATGTGCATGAGCTAGTGAAGATTTATTATATTTGACACCATAACTAAAGATTTTAAGGCATTCTTTTAAGCACAGCTTCTCTGAATCCCCTAAGGGTGCTAGATCACTATCTCTTGCCAGATGTTAACTTGATTTCACTGATGGGAACCCAGGTAAGGTTAAAACTGTTCTGGAGACATTATTTGTGCCTCAAAATGTTTAACTCCATCAGTATATTACTATTATATATCAAGAAATCTGGAATTTTAAGACCAGAATTCTCTCCTTCCCCACTCCACCTCCATCTCTATCTTCAATTTATTTCTGTTCCTATTGTACAAGGCAAGTGGCCCCTCATTTAGAATTAAAATAGGCAGAGACAAAAGCGTAAGAATCTGTGAGGGCACGAAAGAAGGTACCAACCCAGATATTTGGGATTCTTTGATATCTACTCAGGCTACAAGAAATCTGGGCATCTCTGGGGGGGACTGCAAATAAATGATGTCATTCAACAAAATTAGTATCAGATGGAGATATGTAGGGGATAGCACTGAATCCTGGCATTAGGTACGAAAAAATCTCTGTGCTTGAGAGCGTAAACAAGAGTAACCGTGAAGGAAATACCCTCCCTGGGATGAGGCTGACAGGGTCATAGCATTTCTGAGATGTGATGCGGGGTGGGGTTAGGGGTGTAACACCAAATATTGGGCCGTCACAGACGCCGGGCCTGAGGGCCAGTGATTCTTACAATGGACTTGGTCACAATAGAACTATGTCATCTGTTAGGCTGTAATCGGTAGGCGCAAGCTGCACGTTGAACACGTTTTCTCCTGGATCTCATCCTTGGCGAAGGATCGAGACCTCGGCTTCCACGATCTTTTTGAGAAATAAACAAGTGGAAGACAAACAACCAAAACAGCAACACTATACAGCGGGCGCGGGAGACAAAGCTCCGCCTTTGGAAGCCTCGGGCCAATCAGAAGCCTGTTGCTGGGGCCCGGTGTTTGGCCGCCTGACGTTGCCATGGAGACAGAGGAACATTGCACATTAAACACAGGGCGACGTTGACGTCTATGCATTATGTCCATGGAGACGACAGTGTCAACGTCATTCCTCCCCCCGCCTCTCCGCCCTCCCGCAGCGCCAGGGGCGGAGAGAGCGACGCAGGCGTCGCCGTCATGTGCTGCCTGCCGTGAGCGAGGCCTGGCGGGCAGGGCCTGTCGCTATGGCTGCAGCTGTGGCTGTTATTGTTTGGAGCTGGAATTAGAAAGTGCTGAGGTGGCAGTGCAGCCAAAACCGATTCTGGAAAACGTCTCCCGCCCCCGAGCCACAGAGGGTTCCCCAGCCACTGGAAAGCCAGGACACCCCTTAGGCTGTCCCAGCACGCCCCAGCCCCAGGTCCTGAGCCAAGATCTCTCTGTGCTGCCTGTGACTCCAGACTGAGGGCCAAACCCAGACCATTCCCTCCACCCTTAGTTAGCCATAATTGCCAGGGTGACCTCCGGAACCGCTGTGTCCTCCCGACAGCAGCCCACAGAACAACCACTGACTAAGCTGCCTTGCCCATGAGACAGGAACAAAACCCAGCGTAGAAAACTTTCCCACTCTTGGAGTAAACTCCAGAGTCAAGAGGAACCTGAAAGAAATTTGGATTCGCCTTTTATACTTTAAAAGCCGCAGAACGTTGGATGTTCATTCCTTAGACTTATGTTGAAGACTTGAAGAAAGGGTGCCTAATAACCCCACTCAAGAACAGCTTCTTCTCAGAAGAAGGTAAAATTTGGAAATCATTGAAGACTGATATTGAAAAATGGAAAGGCCTGAAAATCCTAGGCCAATAGGAAGTGAAGCTTTGATTTCTACATGGCTTAATTTCATCTTGACTATACAAGCTAGGGGAGTGTGAGCAATCTCTCAGAGTGCCAGCCTCCTTTTTCTTCACATAACTGTGGAAACCGCTATAGGAAAGTTGCAGTAACATTTGTAAACAAAACCAAGTAACAGTCGAGTGAAGGAAGGGTTGAGAGACTATGTGAAAGCAACTACCCCTAACAGAATGTAACATTTGAATGATAAAACACAGCTGAGGGGCCCAAGACTTTGAATTTTCTCCAAATATAATCTTCCAGCCTCCCTGAATTTAAATTGAATTTAAATTTTATTTTTGAAGAAAAGCAGAGGGGGTATTATTTGCTGAAATTAAAAATAAGCTGCTGGGGTGGATATGTAGTATCTTTCTGACGGCAGAAGCATAAAGAAGGATTTCATTAAAATGAATGGTGTACGGGGTTTGTGGGGATCCTCCATACCCCCACTAACACATATCTGATCCCATTTTCCATCTCTGACAAATTAGCACTTCAGGGTTCCCTCCCTATTACGCTATGCTAGCCCTCCCTGGGCTTCCAT
Organism: Pteropus medius; assembly: GCF_902729225.1. Taxonomy (NCBI): domain Eukaryota; kingdom Metazoa; phylum Chordata; class Mammalia; order Chiroptera; family Pteropodidae; genus Pteropus; species Pteropus medius. Next base: position 3,330,649 of record NW_024349797.1, on the reverse strand, counting down.
TCAGGTATTTTACCACCTGCCCCCAGAGCATATCCATCCCTTTCATCAGTCCCTTGCCCCATCCTCTGACCTACCTATTACTCATTTCCTTGACACTCTTCTCTAAACAGTTCTCCCTTAACTCCCTTCCCACTCTGTTGCCACTCCCCAGGTTTCTACCCAGTTGACCAGCTCTCCCCAAACCCTTGTCCCATTCATTCATCTCCACCATAATGTTTTTCCTGTCTGACCCTGACTTAATAGAAGCTGGCAGCCTTTTGTAAATGTAGGCCAAACACAGGAGGAAGGGCATGGTGAGCTAAACAAAGTCATCATCTGCACTTTAAAAAAATCCTCAGCTAATAGTTGAGATTTGTGCCTCATCCCCAAACATTATGCAGATTCCACGTACTCCAGGACTATGGGCAAGGCAGCAATTAATTTCTTCTTTTTTTTCTGTCAGCTAATGGTCATGTTAGACCCCCGTGGGATTGTCAGTTGCCCTCTCTCCACCCCTATTACTCCACTTAAAGCATGATGCAGATGAGAAAGAGAGAAACCTCAAGTTCAGGTCAATGACCTGACTTGAAGGTAGATTAGATTGAATCAATTCTGGCATGAGAATGAAGTGGTTTGTGTTTTGTTTCAGATGGGAAAGTGAGGCATTGAAATGATTCACCCCCAGGCACATAAATAACCTATTTTACCATCTAGAAAAAAGTGAAGTAGCAGGCCTTATCTTCTCTCAGTTAAGTTAGAATAAGGCAGTTTTGTTTACTGTAAGATTCTCTCTCTCTCTCTCTCTCTAGGTCTCTCTTGCAATTCTTCAGGCCAATCAAGGACCCAGCAAGACACTGACAGAAAGTGTGGGGAAAGAAAAAAACCGAAGGCAAGATATGTGCCAGGACTGTCTAGAGTATTCTCATTTAAGTTACCTCATTTCATCCTCCCAACATTTCTGCGAACTAAGTCTTATGCCCATTTGACAACCAAAGAAACTGAGAAAGTAAGTAATTTGCCCAAAGATGTAGTGCAGAGCCAGGCTTCCAACCCCGGTGTCCATTTTCAGAGCTTTTGCTCTTCGTGCATCCCCATGATGAGGTAGAATGCAGAGAAAAAACTTCCACTGGGATCATTTCACAAGTTTACCTTACTACAGGGAGACACTAGCCCCTTTTCCCAAATTTATTAAAAAGAAAAGGCAGAGGGGAGATTGAAGATCTTTTGTGAGATCTGCTAGAATGTCATAGAAAGGTGCTGACAGCACAGAGTAAGGACATAGATCCATCCCTGCCTCCTGGGACTAACCTACGTATTTACTCATTGGCCCAAGATACAAGAGGCAAAAAGAGAGACATGCCCCAGAGCACACGCAGCAGAAAGGTCTGGGCGAGTTCTAGGAGACTCTGACCTGCCCCAGGCTAGGGAGGCACTGCTTAAGTTCACCGGCTACCTGGAGAGCTCTACTCAGATTTATCTGAAGCTGTCACTTAGGACTGGCCCCTCCTCTTCCCCGCTTTCTTCCCCCATGCCTGACCCTGCAGAAAAGCACGTCCAGCACGAATTCTTCCAAACCTCCGAGGCCTTTAGGATTTTAATGTGTCTGAAGAGTTCCCTCCTTGACAAGCAGCATTAGTCAAGTTGAGTGGGTGGAAAGGGCATTTCCCGGTGATCCAGGGCTTGCGGGGAGGGGAGACCCTCCTCCCTCCCTGTCTTGGCAAGCAGCTCCTGGAGAGAGCCATGTGGGTGGCAGTGAGTACAGACAAGCTGGAGGGTTTCTTGCTGAGCAGGAATGCCCACAGGCCACACCTTCTTCAATCCTCCAAGCACCCCATCATGTCTGGACGTGTGAAGGGGGTGGCAGTGCCAGGGAGTAGGTTCTCCTGAGTCTGGCTCCAACAACCGGTTTATTGTGATGATTCTATTTGTGTTCCCTGTGTTCTGTTTGAGTTGGCAGCTGGGAAGATAAAGGGCAACAGGTTCACTCTGGTTTGTACTGGGTGGTGCCTGCAGCCACACCCAGGCATTAAAGCCAGCGGCTTGCACCAAGATGCCTTTACTGCCCCCCACCCCCACCCCTCCACATGCAAAAGCAAGGTGTGGGAATTATTTCCTTTTTGTGGGCCAGCCAGGTGTGGCTGGCATTTTACCTATTCCTGTATTACTAACATCACCCGGATTCAGGTCAAAGGGCAGGCTTAGGAAACTGCCATCACCCTGGGATCCAGGACCAGGGGATGGTTGATCATGTCCATTGGGGCTGGATTATCCTGCGTCCCTACTACTCAAGGGCACCTTAACTCCCAAATCTAAAACAAAAATCCCAGGTGACAGTTATGTTCTGCTTTGGGGAACTCACGTTCCCAAAGTTGAAATCTAGACTTTCCTAAAGCATCCAGAGTAGGGATTCTTTACAGACAAGGTGGTGGCATTCAAAGAGGACAGCCTTCAAGGTCAAATAGGCTCAATCTAGAACTCTGGATTTGTCCTCTTATTTATCTAATCCTCTGTCTAACACTAAAATCTCTGGCATGTGGGAAATAACAGCTAATACTTATGCTACTACATTCCTGGCATTGTTCTAAGCATTTTTATGAAAACTCATTTAAGCTTCAAAACAACCTAAAGAGGTGAGTAGGTGAGTACTTTTATTGTCATCCCCTTTTACAGATGAGAAACAGAGGCACAGAGAGGTTAAGGAAATTGCCAAAGATCACCAACTAATAAGTGACAGTGCCAGGATTCCAGCGCAGGTAGTAGCCTGGATCCTGGAATCCATGCGCGTAAGCACTACATAGAAGTGCCATTCCTAGGGAGCCAACAATGTGCCAGGGGCTAGAGATGCCATGGAGAGCAGAGGCAGACACAGCCCCCAGGCCCCATCCAATCATCCCCACACTTCACTTCCAAGGCTCCCAAGTCAACTTGAAAAGGGCCTTTCAAGCATGCCTAGTAACTGCCATTGCCTTGCACCCTCAGCTAGCTTCTCCTTGAATACAGGCATTTCCTAGGTGAAGGTGACAGTCATGATCATCCAGCCAGGTCAATAAAAAGACCTTCAGAAGGACGCTAGCTTCCACAGGATCCTCACCTGCCCCAGGGGCAGGAACAAGGCCTTGCCCAGCCACACTCCAGGCCTGTCATAAAAAAGCATTCCACTGGGCAGGCCACACTCCGGGCCTGTCATAAAAAAGCATTCCACTGGGCAGGCCGACGTCTGCCTCTCTGTGCTCCTTCACGAGCTGGGAGGTGGCAGAGCCAGGCTAGGGTGCTGGGAATAACCAAGCATGTTCAACAGACAAGGCCACAGAGCTCTTCCCTAAAGAAAGTGGCCCTGACCTAGACGGCCCAGTGATGAAACCATTTCCTCTTCAAGAGAGGCCTGCAGGGCCTGGCAAGGCCACAGGCTTTGTTCACCGGGCCGCTCCCTACCGGATGTGATAATGTACACTGTGGGCTTGAGACAGTTAGAATTACTTCTTAAATGGAGGCAAGGTGTAGATAATTCTATTGCCCACATTTATTGAGCGCTTAGCATGCTTTATGTAGCTAATATGGATTTATTTATTTAATCCTTAAAAACGACACTGTGAAATAGGTTCTAAGGTTATCCTCATTTGACAGATTAAAAAATGGAAGCACAGAGAAATTAATTTCCCCAAGTCTGCAGAGGCAATAAGTGAAATTCAAACCCAGGACTGTCTGACCTCTGAGACTGTGCTCTTAACTATCTAAAGCAAAGTGAGGGCCCTTCCCACAGAGTCAGTGGAGACACAGAACCAGGGAGAAGTCTTGAGACATTTCCTTATTGGACTGGGGGGTACAAAGCCCCAAAGTCCAATTTTCTGGGGATCCTTGGGACCACTAAGTGTATGCCTCCAGAAGTGTCATCTGATTCTGGTCCCCAGGCTCTCACTGGCCATTTTGGAACTAAGAACCAGAGATGGCTTCAGTAATTCCCTTAAGCTAACCACTTCCCACGCTGAAGTCTAAAACTGGGCTGGAACCTGGCTGATACTACAAGAACAGAAAAGGAAGGGGGTAGAGATTAGTACAAAACTAAGACTGTCATGTTTCTGGGTATTTGTCTGAATATGTCCTGTCCATCTGTGTTTGGGTTCTGCTCTGTGACTGGGACAGCATCATGCAAGGCCAAAGTCAAAACCCTCAAGGCATCCTTCTTTTCCTGGCCCCTTTACAGCACCTCCTCTCCCTCCACCTCTTCTCAATAAGATACACACACCTTGGTAGTTATTAATACCACCAGCTCTGGAGCCAGACTCCCTGGTTTCTAATCCTAGCTCTGCCACTCACTTGCAAAGTATTTATCTTCCAAATTATTTACTCTCTTTGTGCCTCAGTTTCCTTATCTGTAAAATGGGTCGAACAATAGTACTTTCCTTATAGTGTTGTTAGTAGGACAATGAGGTAATGTATGTGTAAGGCAAATGCTCCGTAAATGTTGGGCATTATTATTGTGGTTGTAGTTTATTATATTTTTGCATTCTTCTTCCTCTGGATGTGAGATAAGTTTGTTAAAAACTGGATCTAAATTATCACTGTCTGGGCTATTGTGAATACTCCTCCTCCCATATCCGCCTGTCAATCCTTATGTAGTCCTTTTTGAAGAGCTCCAGGAATAAATACTCTAAGAATGAGAAAGAAATCCCATTAGATTAGGTCAGGGGTCTTTGGGAAATTTCTTAAAGTCAAATTTCCTGAAAATTTTAAGAGGTCAACTTGGGAAGGCAGCCAAAGCTATTAATTCTCAGCGGCTGCTGAGAAATTGTCAGTACCTCGATATAGATTCTCTCTATTGGGCACAGAAGTCAGGTTAAAAGTCATGAAACCTAAAATAATTATTGAACAACAGCAATGTAGGGGATTACTTACGGCAAAATAAACAATCTGTCAAAAAAAAAAAATCTCCCCCAACCCCTCAGCTGTGCTCCCCCTGGAGACTATCATTTTCTTAGATTATCATCTCGGTCTAACTACAAACTGTGTCTTACTAGATTTAACTTCTATTTGACTTCTAAAACAAGGGCAATGCAAACCCACGCACCTACTAAATAAAAGCTAATGATGATACGGGCCTCGGATAGAAAGTAAGCAACTAAATGGGTCAATTAGTGCTGTAAAGAGTCAAGGTGAAGAAGTACCTTATCTCAAATCTGAACAAGGGAGTATATTTCCTGTGAAGTCTGATGAGAAAAAGAAAAAAAAATGTGGTTTGACTCCATCACATAAAGTAAGTTACAGTGGGTCTTGCCCTGCCGTAGAACTTAAAAGACTTGTGCAGCACATTTGTGGTTTGGTTGTGTTACCCGATTCTGGGGCTGATACGTACTGCTCTTAGTTCATGGCTATAGAGTTTCCAGTCTTCCTTTAAGCTCTTACGTTATGGTTTCGGGTTGGCCACACATCTCTCTCCACTATTCGGATGGAACAGCTACCAGGTACCCCCTCAAAGAGACTATATTAATAATAATAGTAGCTGCCACTGAGGGGTCACCATGTACCAGGCACTGCTTTATCTGTCTCATTTTATTCACGATGCCCACTTCACAGGTTAGGAAACTAAGGCTTAATACAAATAAAATAATTAATCTAGGATCGCACAAGTAGAAAGGTATCGAGTCTGGATTCCCACCTGGGACCATGTCATGTAACTGCCAAAAATGAGAACTTACACACCAAATTCTCCACATTCTTTCCTTCTTCCACACCTTTGCCTATGCTGTGTTTCGCCCTGTTCTCTTTGCGCAGCTATTGGGAATGTCATCTCCATTCTATCCACCCCTCAAATACTTTCTCCTCTGTTCTGCTGTCCCAGCCAATTCAGCCCAAAGTAATTTCTTATCCCTCTGAACTTTTTCATCTGGACCTTTATTTTGACACTTAATTATGCATTATCTTCTATTATTATTCAAATATTTTATTGCATAGGCTTTGTCTCCCCAACTAAACTATAAGCTTCCAAAAGTCAGCATCAGTGTATTCCCCCAGCACTCAGCCTAGAACTGTGGACACAGTAAAGTATCTGCATAAATGAAAGAAAACTCAAGATAAATTTTCCAAAAGCAGCCTCTACACAGAGTTCATTTTCAGCAAGTGAGAATCATTTTGAGCTCAGCTACTTTCAACCGTAAATCTTTTTGTTGTGCCTGGTCCAATAAATAGGTGACCAATAAATATTTGAGAAATGAAAAAGCGAAATTCCACCTGCATCACTTAAGGGTGATTTGGGCAAATTATCTTAACTCTTTCAAGTCTCCATTTTCTTATCTGTAAAATGAGGATAATTCTTGGAGAATTCATGTGAGATTAGAGATATGCGAGGCATGTCCTCTCATTGTCCTTGGCACATGACAGCTACCATAGTTATCATTATCACCATTATTATTTTCTAAACCTTTCGTGGGTCATGGTTCCAGCAACTCAAAATAGAGGCCTGGGTCACTAGTCTAATGAGTGAGAGGTGGAAAATTGCTACAGGAGATGATCAAAACAATCCTGAGAAACCATATGACCCCCAGTCTTCCGCATATTGCTATTTACCAGGTTTCGGGGTTACGTTTTGTTTTTGCTTGTGGGCAAGTCTGTGGCCAAGTCGGAACCCCCATGGTGTCTTCCTATGGAACTCAGCATACCCGTTGCTGCGGGGGCCTTCTTTTCCTTTCTTTATTAAGAAAAGGAAACAGGAAATCAAATGTAAAACCCTTTGACGGTTAGTGTCACACCGAAGTTGTGAATTTAACCACACCCCCGCCAGGAAATGAAAGTACAGTTCTCACAGCGATGTTCCCTCTTCTTTCGTGGCCCACACGGTGTTTTTCAGATTTTAGTTAGATACTGGAGATGAAAGGGCTGAACTTTGGGCAGTAGGCTGTCATTGGGTATTTGTTGATTTGGGCATAGATTAACACGCAGATTTGATATTGCACAAATAAAGAAGGGACTTTCATTCGCTTTATCGCAATATCAGATGTCACAAACTGGGGGATCCACAGGCAGATTCTGACCCATCGACAGTTTGTTCTGTTCCAGCCCACATGGTGTATTTTAAAATTTGCTTCGTTGCCAATGTTTAAGAATGGAGAGATTTCGCGCATGTGCACTTGCGCATCCAATCTGATTTACTGCCTCCTTCGGGGGAAAAATGGTAGTAGTAAGTGACGGCTGCCTCCTTTAAGTGGACACTTGTCTTTGGTTTGGTACAGTCACAAAGCTGTGACTGCCTTTTCAATACACAGAACATAAGCCTGGATTTTCAAATGGACAGGCAAGAAAAGCAAATAAGTTTAACTGGCGGTCTACTGCTGTACTTTTAACCTGTTGGCCGGCCACTGGCTATGAGATGTCCGTGTATTACAAGCTCCTTGGGTGGAAGGTCTGTGCCTTCGCCCCAGTTTTATTTCCAGAGCCTAGCACAGCGTGCCTAGTGTGCCCAGCCCAGAGTGAGTACTCCATAAACATTGATCGAGTGACTAGATGAAGGAATCACTTGTTGAATCCTTTGGGGCAGGGCTTCTAGAAATGAGATGCACTTTAGAGTTGCTGCTAAGCCCTGAAGGTGGTATGACTTAACTGGATCCATAAGCGTGCTGTCATGCTAATGTCATGCTGACGTTCATACAGGATCTCCACATAGCTTCTCTAGTTCTTATGCATTGAGGTAAAACACACAGCTTGCATACCATCAACAGACGGTTTTTAAAGGGCCCATGGGCTATGACAAAGGTGGTATAGAATGGTGGTTGCAAGTTTTGGATCTGGTGCAAGATTGCCTAGGTTCAGATCTTAGCTCTTCCATTCACTGTGTGATCTTGAGCATGTTACTTAATCTCCCTGTAGCTTCATTTCCCCATCTGTAAAATGGGGATATTAAGAGTACCTACCTCATAAAGATGTGAGGGTTACCTGAGTTGATAAGTATAGAATGTTTACAAGAGCAAGAAGCACACAGGTAGCAATCAATAAACAGTAGCTAGTATCCTCACTATCAAGAGCCCTGTTATGTGACTTTTAGAAAGAAACCAAAATAAATGACAAATATGAGAGCCTCTACAATTTCTACTTCATTTGGCTGCATAAGCCAAATGTGCTACTGATTTTGAAATATCTCACATACTGATCACAGACTATATTGTTTTAACTTGTTCTCATCCCTGGAAGGTGTTGCAATTCATTACGAGTTTCTTGGCAGTTAAAGTGCATGCCTTTCTAGGTGATGGCAATAGTGCCTGATACACATAATCCCTTTAATACCCACTCACTGTGTAAAGCGAGTCCCCTCTCCTCCTCGTCATCGGCTGTGGAATCTTCTCTCCCTTTCTCCTGAGTGGCCTGGCGTCATCTCATTCAGGGGGATCTACTCTAACCGCTGCAGCTGTTCTAAAATTGAGAGCATGCCAACAGCCACCCTCCTTCCCTCTCTACTCCCCCAGGCTCCCATGCACGCAGGCTTTCTCCTGTTCCCTCTCTGTCACAGCAGGGTGAATGGCTGTCAGGATTCACGAGCCTAAAAAAGGCACTGTTTAAAATTCTGAAAATTTCCCAGAAAATGCCAGTTATGTTCCCACCTCTTCTATACCAGTTTATTCCTGGGTTAATATTATTATTCTATTATCCTGGGGCAACTTCGAGAACAGGGACAAAGGACTTAGGACAACACATGTGCATGCACATGCACACAGATTTAGCTTTGGAAGATCAGTAGGCAGCTTCCAACACGGTACTAAGTGAAAATATTTGGGGCAGTGATACCTTGAGAGTGTTGAAAAAGTAGACCCTACTTTAATAAAGCCCAACAAATGAAAGAGTAACTATTAAGACAGATGAATTAAGTGATGATTAACCATCTTTTAAAAAATTATTTCCTATATGAAGGCTGTATCAGGGATTTAATTAAAGAGCGTCTCTCACTACATTTGAAATCTGATTTATAGTATAGGGCCTCCTCTAATCCTGTCTTCATTTCCTCAAAAATACCAGTGCCAGCTAACACCCTGACCCAAAATGGCTTAATCTAAATCGATCAAATATGAGGTGCTCAGCACACTGGCTTCCCTCTTGTGCCTGAGGCCAGCCTCTCCCAGGTGTGGCATAGCAGAAGGAACAGCTAGCCCAATGGGATGGAGCTGTCAGGTTCTGATGTTGGTGGCGGAATCACAGCTGCCTTGACAGTTCCTTGATGGTACCACGGGGACAGCATGGATTGAGGTCTGCAGGCCTCCATGAAGGATGCTGAGATCCAAATGCAAATCGTCTCCCTCACATCACAGATGCATGGTAGAGTGGAATACAGAAAAGCCAGACTCTGTGTAGACTGTGGGAAAGATGCTAATCAGTGATGGCTGATCATTGTGGTGGCAGGGGCATCTGGCTAACTATACTACCCCAAACGCCAGTCCTGCTTGCAGTGACACAGCAGTGGGGAAAGACAGGCCCCTCAGTCTTAGGCTTTGAAGACAGAGATTACAGGCTCACCAGCATTGTTCGCACTCAGATTTCCCAGGACCTCTTCAACTTCATCTACAACTGATCCATGCCTGGAGAGATTAACAAAACTTCCTAGAGAAGGTGATGCTTGAGTTGAGACCTAAAGGAAACTGAGGGGGGGGGCGGGAATGGAAGGGTATTCCCGATAGATAGGATAGATAGAAGGATCCATGCTAACACACAGAGGACAAGAGAGTTTAGAGCATTCAGGGAATTACAAGTGGTTCAGCAAGCTTTAAGGTGTCAGGGAATGGAACAAGGGGAGGAGACCTGCTTTGGGGAGGGTTGAGAGGGTTGCTATGTAAGCTAAGCCAGAGAGAAAAGCAGGCTCCAGATCACAGAAAGCCTTGTGTACCCGCTAAAGCATTTGGGTTTTCTCTGGAGAGAGAAATGAAGACCCTTTGAAAATGTTTATGCAGTGAGGTGACCAGATTTGTGTTTTAGAGAGGTCACTGGTGCGGAGGAGGGGTGGACTGGGGCTGCTGGGAGGAGACCATGAAGGAGCCAGATGGTGAACGTCTGCCCCTAGCAAGGGATGGAGGGGAGGGGCAACAGTGGCGAGATTCTGCTTGAGTCAATTATTAATAAACTAGACACAGTGATTCATTTATACCTTCCCCATTCCTAGCTTCATTTCCCCATCTGGCCCCTACAAGCCTTGTCTTCGAATCTGGTCTGGTTCCCTTTAGCCCTATGTAGCGGGCTGCCAGATTCTTCTGGTTTTCTTCATGGAAAGCTCCTGAATTTTTCTCTCCAAAATCCCTTAGACGCGCTCTGACCAGTGGAAGAGAAGGGCTTTCAATGCCTTTCAAAGAGCAGCTAAGAAACAGTGCCTTAGTCAAGTAAGTAGTAATGGGAGCCCCAGTGCTGTGGTAGCTGCTGATGACGGGAAAACCCAAATCAGAAATACGGGTGCCAGCCTGAGGCCTCACATTCTGTCAGGCTCCAAGAGCCAAGCTGTGTACATGCCAAGTCTCTCTCCACTCCCCTGGGTTATGCCTTATGGGCTCCATCATGTCAGCCAGAACATACCCTGGGAGATTATATATGGGAGACATGTAGCTCACCGGGTACAGAACATCTCCTTTCTCCTGCTTGTATCGAGACATAGGACAAATACCTATGTGATAAGCTCATGCAGCGATTCTAGGCTTGTGTATGAAAATGTATATTTTTGGAAGCCTAGTTTTTTCAATTTCATACACTAATGAATTGTATTATATTAGGATTCTATTGTATGTTCATCCGTCAAAATGTATATATCTAAAAGTATTTATTAAGATTTAATACTGGGAGATAAAAAGATAAATTAGATATCGTATATGACTAACTCTAGGAAGCCCCTATCTTTACACAGTGGTCACAATGCCGGCACCATAAACATTCTTTGATCTAAAGGAAAAAATTCCAAGTAAGGCTTGTCCCCACTGACGTAAAAAATGCCATCTTCTGTCATCAACCCATCCCTAAATTCAGGCTTTTATGTTTGTTCTTCTAACTGCTACTCCTAATTCCAGCTGAAAAATTCCTGCCATTCAGAGGCAGAGCTGTTTGTGTATAATTTATGAAACTCTTGGGTTCCTTTAAAATGAAAAGAATTACTGAAATAGAAGTTTTTCTTATCACCATGCCAACAGCAGACCCACAACATCATCTCACAAACATGCTCTGTCTTACAGCCCAAAGCACATACGCTCACGTTCCTCCATCAGAAAGATCTTTCCATTTCCTTCAAAAACAAACCTCCTTCACATACAATTCCCCCTCCCAGTTGTATATGCAGGCCTCCTCCCCCAGCGAGTTGGCAGAAGCGCTCGCACACACACACTCCTCCAACACACACCTCCCTTCTCATTCCCCAAGAGCCCGGGGTGTGTGTGTGTGTGAATATGTGAACTGATGACATATTGTGACAGAACGCGCAAGAGTGAGGCACAGTCACAAAGCAATGCAGGTCACGGCAATAGGCTTTATATAACCCAGAGCCACGGAGACCCAAAATAGCAGCCTCCCTGCTGCTCAGTTAGTCTCCTCCATCAAGCAGGGATAAAATTAGAGCAGGCACTGACGCGCACCTGCGTCTGCAGTGGGACTCCAGGGAGACAGTGAGAACAGGCTCGACACTCTGCCATCAGCCATGCAGACTGCCAGATTCTTCGGGTCCAATCTGTCACCAGACAGAGATGTGTTTGTGTGTATGTGTGTGTGTGTGTGTGTGTGTTCATGTGCATGCACATGGGCTGTTTGCGTGTACCATGTGGAACCCTGCTCTGAAGAGAACATTTCAAGGGAATGGCCTGGAGCTGGTGCAAGGAGCTTGGCTGTGTGGGGCTTTGAGAAGGATGTTTCAGGTTTTTTTGGAGGAAGTCAGTTTCCATGCCAGTCCCCATTTTACCTCTCAGTTCTTTCACTGCCCTCCAAACAACATCTCTCTGGACTATTTGGGGTCAAATTAGGCTGGGATGCCCTCCCCCCCTTTAGAATCCTATTCTGCAAAACAAAACAAACAAGCAATAACAGCAAAAACAAAATCCTACCAGGTTTACTGCAGTCTGACCAAATACACACAATCTGGAGATTAAAAGGCTGTGTCAAGAGGAGGGACAAGTCTGGGTGAATTTGGCTGACTGTACTGTAGGCCTTGGGAACTTGACCTCATCTGGAAGTCATGATCAATGCTCACAGGTGTCATGGGCAGAAATGCTGTCCAGCTGAGGCAGAGGGTGATGTATTCTTTTTCTGCTTGAGGACGGGCAGGGCAAAAGATTTTTTTTCCTAAAAAAATATGTAGTTATAGATTTGTTATCTTCATCACTGGGTACCAGATATAAATTCCAAGGTAGAAAGTATAGTTGACACCAGGAAATAGAGACTAGAGAAATTACATGAATAGTACAGACAATATAGAATGAAACTGGTGTGTGTGTGCGTGTGTGTGTGTGTGTGTTTAAGAAAGAGCCATCATCTTATGCCATTACCTCTGAAATTCTACCAGTACATGTTTGTTTCTGGGGGTGGGGGATGTTTCTGTCCTTAGAGTTCTTCAGAGAATGGTAATATATTAAACTATTTCACACAGAGATGTCAGTGATTTATCAGATCCTTTTCCTTTTAAGGTAACCCGAAAAAATCCTGGTGCTCACATGTGACCCAGGATCTACACCATATCATCTTCCAAAACAAAACAAACCGTACATACACAGGAGAAATAATCTAATTAAAAACATTTAAAATTTTATTCCTATTTTTATTTAAATATTGAGAAGAGCGAAAAATAAAATTAAAAAGGCTCTGATGAGTAAACATAGTCATACTTCTGAACCTCTCTTTTCCTCTCCTCTCTGAACCTTATAGCTATTTTGAGCCCCCTAAAACTTCCAAGACCCCCGGCCCTAGTGAATATTTCTCTCTTCCAACTTCTTCCCTCTTAGCTTTTTATTTTTGTATAAATTGACTAGCTCTTTGGCTTCATCTACTCCTCTCCAGTCTGCTCTCTGTTTGACTTCTTGTGCACGCGCGTGCACACACACACACACACACACACACACACACACACGCACACACACGAACATCCAGAAGATGACTCAGTAGGTAAGAATCAGTTCTCCCTAGAAATTTGGACATAAAAGTTCAAGAAGTAAGTGGATATTCGTCTTGTTATACCAGCAGAACTCCAGGTCAGGGATCCCTGGAGAGAGACTTCCCTGGAGAGGACCTTTCTAAAGGAGATGGGCTGGGGGAATGGAGAAATACAAGTGGAGGGAGCTTCAAAGTGAAATTTTTGTAGTCTCTAGCCTACTCTGTACAGGTGTTAGGGCCAAGAACTCATTCAAAGAACATGGTGCTCATGACTTAATACATCCATCTCTTCTCAACCCTATCCCAACTGATGGCCCCACTGGAAAACTTCATTGACACTGAACAGGTTTCTTCATGTTCTTGTACCTTTGTATGTGGCCTTCTGTCTTTTCGGAATGTCCTTGCCATACTTCCTTCTTCCCTACCCAACTGCCTCCCTCCCTTGGCAGCCTAGAGAACCCAAATTCTAAAAGGGAGTGCAGCCTAACAGACACATTGAATGTAGACTGGTGAGACCCTGAGCAGAGGTCCCAGTAAGCCATGCCTGAACTCCTGATACACAGAACTATGAGGTAATAAATGTTTGTTGTCTTAAGCCATTAAGTTTGTGATAATGTATTATGCAGCAATAGAAAATTCATACCAATCCTTTCCCAAGAAATAAATTATCATCTGGACTCCATAGCATATTGTACTTACCAGTGTTACAACCCTCCTCACATCATATCATAATTATCCCTTGCACATCTGTCACCCCCATTATCACCACAACCCTAGACTCAGTCTTCTTTGGGCCTGGCATCCAGTATCTGGAAGTAATAGTAGGAAGTAACACATGTTTGTTGAATTTATGTCATGCAAAAGCAAAAAACACTTTTATCTTCACTTGCTGGGAATTTAAAGCAGAGGTCATCTTTTTTACCTCAAATGTGGGCGGGGTTGGCTCAATTCTCCATGACATTTTGTATGTATATAAATAGAATCCATTATTAACATAATGTACCCCCATAATAGCCCCTAAAACAAGATATTGTTTCAGATCTCCTCTTTAGCTTTAGGCTACAACATTTCTCTTGAATGCTTTGGAAATATCAGATCCTCTATAACAGCATCTTTAAAATCACATGTAATAATGCTGATCCTTAGTGGGCTGCGAGCAGCTGGCTGGCAAGTCTATGCTTACATCTAGGCCTCACCTCTTAGCCAAAGATTATCTCTCCCAGAGGCCTTCTGGGACATCCCAAATGCACACCAGATCACCTCTGTTGAACTGTTAGCCTATAGCCTCTGTTTCTCACGTGGATGGTACTGTTGCTGTGTTGTCCCCTCTAAGACAACTGTACGACAGTCTATGTGGCCTGACATTTGGTTTAGAAAATAGAGTCACTGAAGCCACATATGACCATAAAAACAGGGGACAGATCTATGAGGGTGATTTGCCTAATTCTTACCCCACTCTCATGTACACGTGTGTGCACATACACAGACACAGGCATGCACACACACATACACCCCTTTATTGGCTCCAGTGATAATATAAATACCTATAACAGGGGACAGAGCTTTCTATTTCTCTCTGTGTAAAATATATGGAATAAAAGTTCCCAGATGGGACTCTAGGTATACCTAAGGCACACATTTCCTTTGCTATCACTTTGCAAACCTGGTCAGAATTTCCTTTGGCCTTAGAAAAAAGGAGGAGGGATTTCTCATGAGAGGACAGGGACAGAAGAGGAAGTAAGGGTGGCTTGGCAGGCACCTCTCTATGCCTTTGATTCAGATGTTCCTGGTGCTTACTAGGTTTAGACACCTTTCTCTGAGCCTATTCCCTTGCGTGCAAAATGGGTGTAATAATCATACTGACCTCATAGGGTTGTTTTAAGGATTATATGAAATAATGCATGTATGGCAGACAGTTCAAAGCTTGGCATACAAAATCTACCCAATGCCCTTTAGCTATTACCGTTATTTGACCTGTAACAAGGCTCAAAAGGGTCTCAGAAATTGGGCGGAAATTGTCCCACCCCTAGAATTGCTGGTTGCTTATCAAAGCTCAGGGCCTCTAGAAGGCAAGTAGGTCTGACGGACTTCTCATTATAGCCTGTTCTCCAGTCACCTCACCCCTGTCCCGGCAGTGGTGAGGAAGGCATTTGGCAAGAAACCCAGGAGTGAGACAATAGGTGCAAATGATGAAACAGGAAGTCTGGTTTGGAGGCAAGAACTGGCAGTAAACCACTCATGTAGAACACCTAAGTCGGGCTGCTGATTGGGCGCTGAGCCATCACTCAGATCAAGCTTCAACTGGAAGGTTTGTATCAGTGCCCAAAAATTAAAGAACGTAGCCCTTCAGGTCACCAGGGAAATAGATTTAGTTGGAGACCAAGAGCTCATTTGACACAGCACAAGCTTTGGTCTTCTGGGTTCAAATCTTAGGTCACCCAGTTATTGTGCAGCCTTAGGTACATTATTCGACCTCTCTGAGCCTCAGCTTCCTTATCTTTGAAAGAGGCAGGGCTGTTGGGAGGGTTAATTGGGCCGAGCACAGCACCTGGCCCACTACATAAACGTGCACCCCTCCCACTGCCCCTCCCAGATGTCTGGAACACCTCTCCACCCCTTCCTTGTCTCCCAGCTGAAGACAGTTGACTATGCTGCCTGAGATGACGCTGATTCTTTATTATTTGATATTGCCACATATCTGGGCTTATCACTGGTTATTGACTGTAAGACTGGCTGCTTTCTGCTCCACCTGGCTCCTTCCTGCCAGGTGGCTTCTCCTGACGCACGTGGACAATAGTGAAGGGTTGGGCCAGGTCACCTGGTGGCACCAGGATTGATGTGAAAAAGTTTCTGCTTAATATTCCAAACTTATGAGAAGGAATTATTTTTCTGTATCCCTGTGCCTGTAACAGACACCCCTTGACAAGTCTGCCCCCATAGGCGGCCCTGGCCAGGCCTCCTTCCATCATTTTTGTGGTTCCCAGGGTTGTCTTCAGGTTTCTCTGTGACTTCTTCTTCTTCGGCCCATCCCCCAAGTGTTGAGATTCCAGAGGTTCCATCCTGAGCCCTTTTCTCTCAACCTATTCCACATGCTCTCTGTGTGATCTCATCCCAGAGCTCAACCATAACCATTTTCTGTTGATTTCCTAACTCCGCTGCCTCCAGAACATTTCTACGCGGTGGTTCCACAGTTCCTCAGACTCAATCTCTTCAGCGCCACCACCGTGCAAACCCAGAAGCTTAAGCAAACCTCCTAATTGGCCTCTACCTTCTGTGAGTTCTACTTACTTTCTTCACTGTATCCCTTCCTTTTTTATCTCCATTCCACAGTCTACGTTCAGACTGTCCTCTTATCTCCACTGCAATACAGCAACCGCTGCCCGAAAGGACTCCCTGACTCTGGCTTCAGTCTTCATAATTACCCCTAGGGAGATCTTTCTAAAATGTGAATCTCCTCTTAAAATCTCTCAAGCCCTTGCTATCCCTCAGGGTCACAAGAGCTATTCTAACAATCTCATTTAAGATTTAAGATTAATTTCGGATCAATTGTTTACTAAGTCTAAAGTCGTCAACTAGGAAACTGAAAAGACAAAGGAAATGAATGTTAAGATATCTCTGAAGTAGCAACTATAGAATGGATCTGCCACCCTCAGGGCTGCGGGCACAAAGAAAAGTTGGGATAATTAATTTCCATTACCCACCCCCGCCAATGATAGGAAACAACGAGTTTGAAATGTCTCCTGCTTATCTCCCTAGGCTTCTTTGTAGACACAGCACCAGCTTCCCCATCGTCAGCCCAAGTCTGCAGTCATTCTGTTCTCAAACATCCAAGCCTTTCTACATGTGCTGCTGCCGCTGCCTGTTCTCCAACTTTTCCTGGTAACTCACTTCTCAAGAAAGGCTTAGTGAGGCTTTTTCTCATTCGGAAAGCCTTTCCTGACCCCTGCCCCCACTTCAGGCAGAGTTCAGTAGCCCCCTTTCTTAAGGGTTCCTGGTCATGTCATCGCCCTGTATCGTCATTGTTATTTTAGCCACGTATAAGCTCCATGAGGCAAGGCAGAGTAGTCCTTTTGTCCTCTTTGCACCTCCAGCTTTCAGTACAATACCTGGCACATAATATGTGCTCAATGAATTGTTTAGTGTTAAAGTCAGACCCACATCACCTCTCCTATAAATAATAATCTCCTGCCTGCTTTCCCCATCAAACACATCCTTCCTAAGGCCAATTTGAACCATATCTGTCCAATGATCAAAAAATCTTCTGTGGCTCCCCATTGTCTGAGGAATAAAGTCCAAACTCCTTAGCATACCTTGTCTGGCGCTTGTCTCTGACCTTTCTATCTTGGCTTATTGCCCTCTGCACCCCTGCATGTACCATGAGCCCCTCCCACGCTGGGCCGCCCACTATTTCCTCAATACCTTGAACTCCCTCCCTTAGGATAAGAGATCACTCTGTTGCCTTCATCAGGAATGCCTTTCTGGTCTTCCTTTGCCTGTTGCAATTCTCCTCCATCTTCGAAGCCCAGGTCATAGGTCACCTTCTTCAAGAAAACTTCCTGCGCCCTCCTTTGGTGGTAGTGGATAAAGCAGAAATGTTTAACGGGACCTTCGTATCCCTGTGAAGTCTGACCCCTACTCTCTGGTCCAGTCTTATCTCTTTCCACTTTCCTTCTTGCTCTGCCTGCCTTAGAATTCTGGTTTTCTCCGATTCCTCGGATGTGCCATGCTTTTTCACACCACCGAACTATTGTGAAAGCTGTTTCCTCTGCCTGGGAGGCTGCCCCTACCCACTCTTTAACCACATTCCTCTCACTTTTCTGAACCCCAGACCGAGTGAGTGCTCTCTGTTACACACTCTCCTGGCACCTTGGGTTTGTCCTTTTATTCACTGACTGTATGAGTATAAGGCTAGACCATAGGCTGCATGAAAGCAGGCCCTGTGTGTGTTTCATTTATCATCATATCCCTGGCAGTTAGTCAGTGCCTGGCTCATTCTCGATGCTCAGTCAATGTAATAAATGTTTATTCACTAACAAGCTCCCTCATTTATAGCATTCTCAGAAGCCTGAAGCAAAGTAGTTATTTTTGTAAATTTTTCTCATCTTGATCATAAACTTCTTTAAACAACAACAAAAAAATCCTTTTTATTTTAGACATTTTCAAAGACGCACGAAAGTTAAGAGAGTAATATAATAAACCCCCTTTTCCCATCATGCTGCCTCAACAGTCATCAACATTTGGCCGGCCTTCTTTCATCTGTTCTCTCTTTTTTTCTCCTAAATTATTTTAAAGTGCATCTCAGACATTATAAATCAAACCTTTCTTGAGGGTTGGTATGTCTCGTTAATCTTTACTTTTCACATAGCCCTTAGCTTAGCATCTGACCCCTAACCCATGATAAGAGTTTGTAGAATTAATTAGAGAAAAATGTCATTTATTCACAAATTCATTCAGCAAAGACTTATTGAGCAGCTACTATATATCAGGCACTGTTGACATTGGGGATGACACAGAGAATGAATGAATAAATGAATGAATGAATAATGAAATTTTTAAAGCACCCCATAGTGTTAAGTTCTATGAAGATTATTAAACTGGACGACATGATAACAGTGATTAAGTGGCTGCTTAGAACAAGTAGTTAGGGAGAACTTCTTTGAGGAGATGACCTTTAAACTGAGTCCTGATCGGCAAGAAGGAACCAGAATGGGCAGCTGAGAGGAGAAAGCAGTCCAGACATAAAGAACAGCAACTGCAGTGTCCCCGAGGTGGGGCCAGCTTGACTGTTGGAGGAAAGGCCAGATGGGCAGTGTGGCTGGAGTGAGGAGGCTGGGGGCAGGGGCAGGAGCCGGCGTCTGAGGAGCAGGCAGGCCACATCCTGTAGGACTTTGTAAGCCAAGGCAAGGAGTGTGGGTTTTGTTGAAGCTTTATTGGGCGCACCTATTAGAGGTTTTTAAGTAGGGTGTGAGATGATCTGTTTAAAGGATCATTTGGGCTGTGGTGTAGATAATAACCCATAAGGCAGCAGCAGGACAACTGCAATAGCTTAGGCAAGAATGAGGTGCTTTAGATCAGGGTATGGGCAGTGAAAATGGAGAGACAAGGAGGACTCAGAAGGTGTTTTGAAGCCAGAGTAGACAGGTCCTGCTGAGAGACTGGATGTGAAGGTGAGGGAAAGAATCCTGGGAGGAGAAAGGTCACTAGACATCAGTGACAGGGGAGGAGGTGACCAGTGTGTGAACAGCAGTGTGGCCATACATGACACCAGGTGGAGTCAGCTATGCTAACAGTTTTATTTTAGAGGCTTTCACACCAGCCTTGGTTTCCTCTTCTGTCCAATGGGTATGGTGATACCATCTCGAGAGTTTCTGTTGAAGGTTAATTGAGAAAGAGTGTCAAGGGCCAGCAGTGCCTGGTACAGTCAACACACAATGAACGTGGGTTCTTATCCACTGTCCCACTCCCAAACACACCTCTCAGCCCGTCAGCCACATCTGCCTGAAGATTCATCCTAGGGAGTAGGTGTACTTCCGTCCCTCCCCTGGGAGTGTTACAATTCCCAGGGAGAACTGATTCACCCACCCAATTGTTAGGTAACCCTTGTACTTTTGGTGCTTCCAATAGGGTGGCCTGGGACAACAGGGAAATCGTCGCCCCAAGGTTAGTATTTTCTTGGATGAGTGACACCCAGAATTCCTCGGGACCTGGACTTCCCCATAGAGAGCGGGGAGCAGGAAGAGAGGGAGACTTTAGGCACTGTCTGTCCCTGTGGGACCCAGGGACACAGGAAGACAGGGAGACTTTAGGCACTCTCTGTCCCTGTGGGACCCAGGGACATAGGACCCCTAAAGACCACTGTTTTCTGCTCAGGGTTCCTCCCCATCCTTCAGTGACTCAGTGAGCACATATACACATATATGTCTCATTTTGTAAGTATGCACATGCATAGAAAGACAAAAGAAATATACATTAGAACGTTAGAGGTGGATTTTCTCTGGATGGCTAAACTATGAGTAGTTTTCATTTATTTTTGTGCTTTTCTGTGTTTTCCACGATGCAGTGTTTTCTAATATGGGCAAAACATTATAGTTAAAGAACATCTAAAACATCTTTCAAAGTACGCACAAACTTCCACAATTCTAATCTGTTCCTGAAACAGTCTCTATGGAGAAGGTTTATGAAAAAGTGATAGTAGAGAGCATTCATTCACTCATTTATCCATTTTATTCATTCCTTTATTCAACAAATACCCGAGTATCCAATTGGTATTACCATTGGACTCTATGGTAATACAAGACACATAAGATACAGTTCCTGTCCTCAGAAGCTTTAAAATTCAGATTAAAAAATAATAATAATAAAGCAGAATATTGTAAAGAAATAAGTGAATAAAGCAAAAAATAAAAGATCTTGAGGAGGCGATGACTTCCAGCTGGAGGCAATAGAGACAATTACGTACAAGAAACAGGATTTGAACTGAGTAGTGAGGGACGGGTAGGAGTTGGATAAGTGGAGCAGGTGGAAGGGTCTTCCAGGCAAGGTGTATAGCAGAAGCAAAGGCACAGAAGCAGGAGGTACCAGGGGTGTTTGAAAAATAGCAAATAAAAGACATTGCTCCTTGTCTGCCATAGCTAACAAGTAAAGGTTTATTATATATAAATATATATATATACACACTCAAGAATTTGCTCAGAGCAATACTGTAAAGAGATGGGGCAACAGCATTCTCCCCTTTCATAGGTAGAAAAAGTAAAAGTCTGAGGAGATAATGGCTTCTATCCAAGGCCTCTCGAAGCAGCAGTGCAAGACTCAGAAAGAAAAAGTTCTCAGATCTCCTAATCCCATGGGTGTTCTCACTTGGGAAAGAACCTTGGGTAGAGATAGAGCGTTCCTCATCAATGGAGAAAACCAAGTCACTAAGACTATGGAGCAGCATGCCATTACTCATAAATAGATGACCAAACAAATTAGCCCTTTGTGTGTATGTAGACAGGCTGGCTGTACAGCATTGCTTGGGCATAGAGAAAGATGTGGAAAATATATACTGTGCTGTCAACATTTGTTTGGGTGGAGAAGGGTGCAAAAAACGGTGCAAGGAAGGTGGGAAAAGAAGAAATGAAACGAATAAAAAGTCTTAGAGACTGCAGATGGGAAAAGCATATGTATGTACAAATATGTTTGCAGGCATAGTTATAATGGCAAAAATGAGAACTAAAATGCTTAGGCATAGATTTTAGTTAAAATAACTATGGCATATTTAGATCATAGAAAAACTTATTAGCCCTTAAAAATGTTAAAGAGCATATCTAATTATTAACATGAAATAGTGTTTAGAAGACTTAATTTACGTGCAAAAAAATTCTGTAATAGTATTGTTGTAGCCGCCAGCCCCCGAAAGACACACAGACCACCAGAAATCAGTGAGTTATAGGAAACATGTTCTTTATTCAGCCAGCTGGGTCTGCCAGGGGTATGCAAACCCCAAATTAAGTAGCCCCGAAATGTAGAGTTACAAGGTTTTTAAGCCCTAAATCCCATTCCTCATTCTGTCTTAAACACAAAGGTCTGTTTTTCTCCTATTCACTACCTGTCAACCCACTGGTCAGGTGTGCAAGCGGGGGTACAGAAGCAGAAAGCTTATTGTTAGAATGTTATGTTCCCATGGGCGATAGCCAAGCAGTAATTTTCCAGCCAGCACAGTATTACATATATATGAACCCAGCTCTTAATGTTAATTCGCACATGGAAGTCACTTCAGTGATGGTTGTCGATGGCTATGAGATTATACTATTTTAGTAAGTAGGTATTTTTTTTAGGATTAGAAAAATTATCAAGAATTCTAATCTACTTTAGATTACATTTTCTTATTTACTGGACTTAATTTTAGGCATTGACCATCCTTTATTTTCCTAATTGATCTAATGACGCCTTGGAGCACTAGGCAAGAGACGGCCGCTAGTGCTGCCTGTTTCCTGAAATGTCTCACGTGTGGGAAGATTTGTCCTGCTGCCCATTCTGAGGCTTATTCACAACAGATCCTCAACCCCAAAATAAATGCCCCAGGGTGTTTCCTCTTCCTAAAGGGGAAGCAGAAGCCCCTGGTGAGCAGGGGGAAGGGTGAGCCCTGTCTAGACCATCATCCAGGGGGAATTCTGTCCACACAGTTCCCCCTGGAAATCCCCAAGCTCTGCTGACTCAGGCCACCCATTCTGATGGTGCCTCAGATCCCAGCCATCCTTCCTTCTCTAGCACCCCTGCTCCATCCTATTTCCCTAAGTAAAGGTGGATTATCCCAGAGCCAAGTGGTGGTGGTGGTAGTGGTGGGGTGATCTCTCAATGAAGAATTTGCTCAGATAAGGTAATAGTTCCAATTACCTTTCCTCCGTGACTGATGGCCTGTCAAGTCCAGCCCTGGGCCCTGCCTGGAGATAATCCTCTTCTAGCTCTAGGATGAAAAACAGGCTGGGGAATGGCCTGAAGGGACTCAAAGAACAAAGAGACATTTTAGGAATGCAGGTAAACAGGCTTCATTTTTGTTTCTGAGTAAAAGAATCAAGTGCAGTGAATCTCTACCATGGGCAATTAGCCCCCTAGGAAACATCTGGAAATGTCTGGTAATATTTTTGGTTGTCACTACTGCGGCGGGTGGGGGAGTACAGCTGGTATCCAGTGGTAGAGGCCTGGGTTGCTGCTAAACATCCCACAATACACAGGATAGCACCCTCCCCTGTCAAAGAATTATGCATCCCCAAATGTCAGTAGTGCTGAGGTTGGGGAACTCTGCTCCAAGGTCTGTTCTGTGCCTTACAAATGCAAAGAAAGAAAAAAATTCCCTGACTTGGGGATATCTGAAAAGGAGGAGGATTTTTCTAAAGATAAGAGCAATGTTTCCAAGCTGCTGGATCTCATCAAAACGTGGTATACAGCTCTATTTCAAAAGTATTTTCTTAAGTGATTGTCATGAAAAAGTGTAGAAGAAAAAGGCTTGGATTCTAACCACTAGCTTTGCTCTGATTCTGAGCATTTGGTGATTAAAGACAGGCTCTTTATCAAGAACCCAGCAAACAAAGCAAAAAAGTAGAATCCCTATTTGTCTTGTTAACCCTTATAATTGTCTGGAACCTTGGAAATATCTTCAATCATGCCCAAAAGCATATCAACACAATATAGAGTGGACTATAAATGTAATAACACTTGAGTTAATTTAACTAATAGGTGATCAAATGTCAATGGTCGAAGTTGCACCAATGATGATTTGAATTAACTATGTCACATCTCCTAGATCTTCACTTTGCTACAAATCCTTGGTACTTGGATATCTAGAGCCTCTCGTAGATTGCCATTATGTGTCCTCCTCCTGGACTCCTTTCCCAAGATCTAATTTGATTCAACAAGCATTTACTTTGCCTTTCCGATGTGCCCAACAGTCTGGTAGCTTCTGCAAATACATACATAGTGCATGGATGCTAGTTGGAGAATAGTCTAGGATTTTGAGATTTAAGGCTTGAAAAGAATATGTTGCCTCTGATGGAAGAGGATATTAGGTGAGTGAGTGGGACCTGGATTGGGCTGAAAGATAATGACTCAGGGAATGAGTTTATCGAGGACATCCCGGTAAGAAATGTTTATGAAGTTCTTGGACCTAGAGGGTTGGACCTCGGGTGAGAACATGAACTCAAAATCTAAATGTGGAAATCTTCTAAGTAATGATGAGTCCATTGACAGGGGCAGAAAATAGAACAGAAGCCCAAGGGCCAGACCTTGAGGTATAATTCAGTTGAGGGGTATGAGGGGAAAGAGAATGCAGCAAAGGAGATGACTAAGAACAATTAGAAAAATAGGAAGAAAACCAAGAGAGCATAATACTGTTGCAGTTGAGGAAGAAGAGTTTTTTTGTTTTGTTCTGTTTTTTAAGGAATAGTCAAAAAATGTCAAAGCGTCATAGCATGAACCCTGAGTAAAGGACCCTGAGATATAGGGTGACCAGCTGTTCTAGTTTGCCCAAGACTATCCCAGTGTAATTACTGGAAGTCGCACATCCCATAAACATCTCAGTCCTGGGCAAATAGGACAGTTGGGATACACAAAGCCTTGAGTTAGGCATTAAGTTGAGGCAACAAAAATTAATAGCTCAGCAGCCGGTCATGTCAATACATACCCTAAGAGACCATATTTTTTTAAAAAATCAGATTCTGCATTTGTCACATTCTCTGAGCATGGCCTTGGCTCAGACACAAGCCAAGGTTAATAAACTGAACTAGTTGGAACCAGTCTTTGAAAACCTTTGATCATTTTTTGAGGTTTTTGGCCTGGAAGCATATCCTATCATAAAATTTAGTTAGCCAAACTCTCATTTGGCTCAAGTACTGTTTCTCTAAATTGCCCTCACTCAGGTGATTGCTTTTCCTGGAAAACCAGCTGTCAAGATAGAGTTGATGGAGTTTCAGAAAAGAAAGTAAGCCTAAAAACTAATGCACCTGGCAGATTAAAGAAAATTAGCTTACTCTATCTGAGGTATAGATCTAATTCTGAGGAAACTGAAGCAGATTTGGGGAACTACAAGGTACATCTCTGGCAACTTCCAGATACCCATCCCTTGCCTTTTTGTGTTTTTGTGTATGTGTGCGTTTTGGTAAGCAGTTGTCGCAAAGCTCTTTTTTTCAGTTGTATCTTGTGATATGTGGAAATCAGAGAAAACTGTGAGTGATTTTCATGGGTTTTTTTTGTTGTTGTTTTCGTTTGTTACATGCTTCTGGTTCTGCCCATTTCCTTTAAGCTGGAGGCCAGAAGCTGGCAGCCAGTGGGCCAATTCAGCCTGTGAATGTGTTTTGTTTGGCCTACAGGGTGTTTTTTAAATTTTTGAATTAGTTGCCAGCATTTAAAAACCAGATTTCACCAGAAAAAAAAAAAATCCGGATTTCCTGCTTTTCTTGAAAAATGGGAGGATCTGAAGACATTGGGGCTGTGTGTACACATGGTAATAATCCCTAGGAGCTAAGCAGCAGCAGCCCCCTTCGAATGGGGCACGAGCCCTTCCCTTGGCCCCATTCCACCTGGCCTGCTACCTTCCTTTACCTACTAGGCCCATCCCAAGACTCCACAGAGAATGAGGCTCCCCAAATACCTCAGTCATTAGTTTAAACCACTTGCCTTAACCTGTTTCCTGTTCTACATCCCAACATGTTCCCAAGCCTTGGAGGTTCTGATGTCATGGCTGTTTTCCTGTTTGTGAATTCGACTCATCCCCAGGTTACCTGTGTTTCCTGCCGCTGCCTCTCTAAACCAGGAAGACCCACCCCATGTTCCATGCTACTGGCAGCCACAAAACCAAGCCCAGGCACCCCACTTGGTTTGCTCTCACTTTGTGTCTGTCCCTGCTCTTACTCTCCACTCACCACATTTTCCAGGGCCCATCTGGTTGCTGATCCTTCAGCTTTGTCTCCTGTTTTCATCTTTGAAATCATCCCTTGGACTTGACCATAGATAGAGTTCAGCTCTTGTTTCAGCTCTTAAGCTTTGCTTGTGATTCTTCTTCATTACAAAATCTTCAACTCAATGCAACTCCGGCTCTTGGAAATGTATTAAGTAATGCTAGCTGCTATAACAAACAAATCCCCAACAATTCAGTGGCTTAATATAATAAAAATTTATTTCTCACTCACATAACAATCAAATGTGAGTTTTCTTGGCCTGAAGTCAGGGCCCAGGCTACTTCCAACTGTGGTTCTGCCAACCCCTTTATCCAGCTAGTGAGCAGCAAAAAGGAGAGTGGCAAAGGAACTCCTGCTTCTTAACTGCCTTCCAGCCTGGAAGTGACACGCGCCACTTACACTCACATTCCATTGGTGAGAACTAACCGTGTGTTCCCACCTAAATGTAAGAGGAGATGGGAAATGGCAGTCTGTGGGTGAGGTGCCATCCTCTAGACATGCAATGGAAGGGAGAGCTCGAGTTTGGGGAGGGCAACTAGCTATCCCTGTCACAGTACCCAGTCCAAGCAGAGGCCTGCACAGCTGGTTCCCTGGCTAGAAAATTGCCCGTTTCTCTACAGAATTTTAGAATTCTCCATGGCAGAACTCTCTATGGCAACTGACAGAAACCCAAATCAGCCTAAAAAAGAAGAACATTTGTTGGCTCCCATAATTGGGAAGTTCAGGGATCTAGACACTTAAACATAAATGTTAGGTTTTTCTCTCTCCATTTCCATATCTTGACCAAGGTCCCTCTCTCCTTCTGCAGATTTCTCCATAGGGCAGGGAACGTGGTCAACAGCTGCCCTTGTATCACATCCTCCCAATTTTATGCTATAAAAGCACAAAGCCCCTTCTCCTCCAGCTCTCAGCTTCAAAAACCACAGAAAAGGCTCTGATTGGTCTAACAGGGGTCACAGTTCTACCAGAGAGGCAGACAAAATGCGAGCCCCTTTCCCACCACACTGAGATGGGAGAGGAGGAGCTTCCTTAGGGAAGCAGGCACTGAAGAACAGACAGAGCAAAAATACACAAGTCTTTGAGCATGTGGCCTCACCTCTGTGGCCAGCCTAGACTCCAGGCCTCAGAGCAGGTCCTTGGGAGCAGCCTCCTGAGACGAGAGCACACTCACTATGCACTATATTAGTTAAAGCCGTGGTTTCCATAAGAATTAATAGGATGTTCATGACATTCCATGAATTCACCAGAGTTGGAAAAGGTCTATTGAGAAATTTTTCCATCAAATTCTAGCAAAGGGATATATTTATATAGAGAAACTTCATGGGAAAATTCATGTTTTTCAGGCAGGAAATCACTTTCAAATGTTGAAGTACTTCCTTTATTCATCCATCTAACAGATAATTATTAAGAATTCGCAATGTGCCCAGTTTGCAATCAGGTGCTGCATATGCAAAGATGGATAAGTTCAAGTCCACAGGCCTCATCTGCCTTAGAGTTTCTATCTAGTATATAAGGAAACACAGTTGAGGCAAAATTTGATACTATGACAAAATCTTTAAGATAATATTGTTACATAAATGAACTAACAAAAGACACTCTGAATCTTGAGTATAGAATCAAGAGATTCTCAAGAATGGATGAAATTACTGAAGAAATAAAGCTAGGAACAAATTCACGACGTGTGGCAAAGCACTTCAGAGTGTAGGTATCGCTGATATGCTACCTTGCCAGCATGCCATTGGGACCAGCCATCCTCTTACTCCTTCTTCGACTGACACTGAGTTTTAGTTGGAGACTTTTCCCATGAACACACATTTCCAATTTTTTTTTTTATATTAAGTCAATAACAATTGTTTTACATTTTCAGAAACTTATAATACTGTAACACAAAGTAAAGAAAATCTATACAGTCTAGTTCTGGATTCTTTTAATAAACTTTTTTATTTGTGGATAATTTTAGATTTACAGAATAGTTGCAAAGAATAATATAGAGAGTTCTCAGATACCCCACATCCGGTTTCTCCTAATAGTACATTTATGAAAACTAAGAAACCAACATTGGTACATTACTATTAACTAAATGCCCTACTTTATTCTGATTTCACCAGTTTTTCTACTAATTTCCTTTTTATGTTCTAGGATACAACCCAGGAAACCACACTGGATTTTGTAGCTCTTGATTTTTAAGGATCCTTGTTCTTCAGGCGTGGGTCAACGCTGCCTCTTTTCCTCCTTCCTGCCAATGCTTTAGACATTTTCATGGTTCATTAGTACCTGCTCCATCCAGAGTGGAAGGAAACAATTTTGAAATGCAAATTAGCCAAATGTTGTTATTTATTGGTTTGTGTCAGTTAACTCCATTGCTGCAAATAAGGCCAAGGTTATTGGCTTCATCTCTGTAAATGAGTCAGATAGCTTAGCAAGAACAGGATAAATTTTGTCCTGTGGTCATTATTTGCACCCTAAACCCTGTTTACCTTCTATTAAATGCAAACTTTTTGCCACATGGGGTAATGGGAGTGCCTACCCTATTCCCTTGCTATTCAAAGTATAGTTTGTGGACCAGAGGCTTCAGCATCAACCTGGATCTTGTAAGAAATGCAGAAACTCAGGTCCCACCCAGACCTAAGAATCAGGATCTGCACTTTAACAGGATCCCCAGGTGATTAAAAAGCATGACCATTCACTAAAAGTTTATTGAGAACCTACTCTGTGTGAAGTGCTGGAGTTTCAAAAGAAAGAAAAAAAAAACCTCACCGTCATAGAGCCTACCATCTGTCTAGTAAGGATTCCAGAGAAGCAAAATGACAATTAAAATTAAAAAGGCAACTGTGATGATGGGGTAATGCCAGAGAAGAAAAGGAAGCCTAATATTCAACTGAGAGACCAGAGAAGACTTTTCAGAGAATGTCATATTTGAGCTGAGACCCGAAGAACAAGATTTAGCCAGTTGAAAGGGAGGAAGTCACAGCGGGTGAGGGTGGAAAAAAAAGGAGGTTAGGGGCAGAGGAACTCAGAGGCAGGAGAGACCATGGTGTCTCCTGGGAACTGCACACAGTGCAAATGCCAACACTGGGAATGTTTGATGGAGATGATCCAGAGGTTTTCTTCTCTCTGCAAGCATTGGCACCATCAACACATGTTATTGAGCACCAACTATATGCTGGGCAACATGCTAGGTGTTGGGGATATAGGTAATAAATGTCATAGTCCCATTAGATATGGGGACTCCAGTCTTAGTTAAATGTTATAATTATCCAAACAACTAGAAGAAAGAGGCCTACCCAGATAATCTCCCTATCTTAGGTCAACTGTACCAAATAACACTACAATCATGGGAGAGAGATCGTACTTAGAGGTTCCTGGGATCAGGACATCTTTGGGGATGGGGTGAGACCATTTTAGAAATTCTGTCTACTTCAGAAACTAGGGATCAAAATGGAGATTTGGAATCCTACCTGGCTGGCCTTGGTCAGCAGCCAAAGTTCTACGTGAGACTTACGGCGAGGGGGGAAGCGGAGTCTGCATTCTGATGGCTTCCTAGGAGGTGCGCCTTTGGACTGTTCCGATTGCACACAGACCGATAAGGTCTCATATAGCCACTCCACGATTTGTCCAATCTTTTGTGGGATTCTGGTGATCGTGGTTACTTCTGGGGTGAAGCTACTCCTTTCCCTAAATTAGGTCAGTCAGCAAATCTTATCATTATCACTGTGAAGGGTCCCTGTTCTATCCCATGGCAGCCCAGATCTGGAGCTCAGTTCCATTCCTGTCTTGGCACAAAAAGCCACTCACTTGGACTTGGTGGGACCAGCAGACCTTACTGAGGTTTGAGACGTGCACCCTATCACCCCCCGATAGCACCAAGTATCCCTTTCTTTAGAGGTCCTTCATGATATTTATTTCTTTTCCTTCTCCAACTTCCCTTCTCGAATTGCTTTACCTCTTCCTCATGATCAGAAGCTAACCCCATTTCTCCCCTTATCATATGCAGAACAATTCCATTTTCCCTGGCTCCAGACTTTCTTTCGCACAGCCGATGATGGCTAAAGCTTTGGTGACACCACCTATAAGGATCTACCAGATTCGATCCTCAAGTCAAGACCACCCTCCACCCAAGTCTCTGTATTTCTGTGGAGTGAAGGGGACGGTGGTTTCCTTCTTCCAGTCTCACATGTTATGGACGGAAGGGCTGAGTGCAATGGGAGCAGAGGATTGGAGCACCTCCCCAAGCAGTTACAGGGAGAAAAGGCCTGAAACGGTGACTGGGAAGGTCCCCAACCAGGTATCAACTGAAGAGAACAGTTTTTCTTAATGTGGAGAGCAGAGACTGAGAGAGCATTGCCTGTTTTAGAAAGTGAGAAAGGAGCACAGAATTGGACCTTGAAGGAAGATTAAGATTCAAATAAGTGGAGAGGAGGAAATAGTTTTCTAGGCCCTGTTGACAGGAAAGGCGGGGAGGAGGACTGTTTGGCTGTTCCTTATCAATTACCAGACCTCTTTGTCCAGAGTGGAGGGCTGTCACAGAACATGCTGGGCGTTAAAGCCGACTTGTAAAAGGCATAGAACACAAGGCTATTACTGGACTTCACTTCTACAGGCAGCGAGGAGCCACTGAGGTTTTCGGCATGGCATGCAATCTTGTGCTACCAAGATCACTTGTATGGACTTAGCTGGCATGTTTGCAAGTATATACTTTCATATTACACAAAACGTACCTTTACACACACACACACACACACACACACACACACACACACACACACATACACACCTCCAATTCACAAAAGAGCAACTGTTTGGTAATAGGAGGACCTGCATTGATCTTGTTTTATCCTTTGGCTTAGTAGTTCCTCAGTTCACAGGGAATCAGCAGCACAGCTGATGCTGACAGGCAAAGTGTTGGATGTGATTAATTGCCTCTCAGCATCCAGTGTTTTACCAGGCCTTTTTTCTAGCTAGAGAACTATAGACTATGTTTCTTAGACTCCCTTGTGGCTACAGCTCTGAATGATGCAAATTAGATCCTGTCAGTCAGATTCATTCATGAGAGATAAAAGGCAGAAGAAAGTCAGGGGTCATCTTCCTAATGTTTTGGCTATGTTCTGCTGACAAGCAATGACAAGGCCATGTGGACATGTGCAACAGTAGTCCAGTGTTCAACTTTCAGATCCACAAGTGTCAAGTGGAACAAGAGGCAGAGCAGGTGGAAGTGGTACCTGATCCCTGGATTACAGCCATGTTGGCAAACTCTTAAATCGAGCTGTCTCATTAGTAGCTTCCTGATTATGAAGTCACAGTTCCCCTGGCAGGTCAGTTTTGCAGTGCTCTGGCATTCATTCCAAGAGGAAGCTCAGTCCTCCAATCCTTCTGAGAATTACAATATCATTAATTTCCTTCTTGCTTAAAATACCTTAGTGGCTTATTTCCTGCTCTGACACTTAACTTCTGCAACAAGAAGTTATAAAAGCATAATTTTCCACTAAATTAGACTCTCAAAAAATATTCTTACAGTCGACGTCCAAACTGATGAATTGAGGAGTTTAGACCACATGCCTCTTAGCACATGGGCTTTTCTAGGATAATGTTCCAAGTGTGATACATATACCTCCACCGATACATATCTCTCCTGCTGTGGGAGGATTTTAGATAGTACATGGATGAATTTTTATACAATTTTAATATCTGTGTACTTATTTTAATGCATACTAGAAGAAAATTTACAGGTAACATATCAGATCTGATTTCATGAATGAGTGACTTCATGAATATTATTGTTTATGGCAAGACTAGAGTGGGCAGTGAGTACTTCAGCAAAATCTGTTAATTAATTTAATGAAAGATATTAATAACAGATAGATGGCACACAGATTTGGCCAAAAAAAAGAAAGAAACATGAAGATGATATTAAAATAACTGAGGTTAGGGAAACCCTTTCCTAGTTACTCATTCATATGAGGCCACTCACTGTACAAATGGAGGAGAGAAGCTGAGACCATAAATCCTGTTCTCCCACCTATACCAGACCCTACTCCCAAAGACCACCATTCTCTTTAATTCTGGATATTACTTACAGTCTATACTTCTCTGCAATGTTGTAGAGAGAACACATATAACTTATAGGTTGTCACAAATCAAGACTGGATCAGCCCATCGGCAGAGCCGAAGGGTGGGGTGAGGACAAGAAACTGCAAAATGAGCCTGGCTCCAGGAACGGCATGTATTCAGCACGGAGCCATAAGTTCAGAAATACCAAACTTGGGTGTGTTTGTTGTGGAGACTTACTACAGCAAAGGGAGGGTAAGACCCCAGGATTATTCTCCTTAAAGGTAAAGCTGTCAAAGTCATCTCCCAAGAGTTACTATCAAAAGCCACAAGCTCCAGACGCACTAACAAAATTAGGGGACAGCTAGGAGCCATCCTACCTCTCTGTCCTTGTTTTTGTCCCTTAGACCTCAGAAGAGATACTGCAGTTATATGACTCTAAATGCAATGAGTACAAATTGCAACTACTCAAAATCTATACCTTGATAATGCTTAACTGCAACAGCAGAGAGATAAGAAACTGGACTAGAGGACATTTAGAAAAAAGGGCCTAATAAGTCAATGATTTCCAAATATCCATCTACAGATCAGTGTCCAGCTGGCTACAGAATAATCAGCTATTTGGGTGTGTGTTTTTAAAATTTTTCCAGCTTTATTGAAATATAATTGATATATAACATTGTGTAAGTTTAAAGTATACAATGTGTTGATTTGATATGCTTATATATTACAAAATGATTACCACCATAGGATGGGTGTGTGTTTTAAAAATTACAAGGTTCTCAGTTACCACCCAGAAAGAATTCTGGTTCAGGTGAGAGATGGACTCTCGGGATCAGCGTTAATTTACTGCCCCATTGCTTGTGATGTTTAGTCTAGTTTGCCAACTACTTTTTGAGCTTTTGTGTCTCTCGTCTAGTTGTTTCCTCCCATCTCCCGTTGGCCCAGCCTGTTTCGTTCCTTCTGTTGTCGCTGAGTCTGACAGCTTGCTAACCTATCCCCAGCCTCTCTCTTTCTTTAAACACTTTAGCCTCTATCAATGACTCTAAAGGACAAGAAAATTATATAGCAAAGAGAAATGAGATTTAGTGTCTAAAAAGAGCTTTACCTCTTGAGAAAAGTCATGTAACCTCTCAAAACTGCAGTTTTCTTCATCTTTAAAAATAGGGATTAATAAACGTGCCCACATTACTGGGTTGTTGAAAGGGTCAAACAAAACTATTGATTAAAGTACCTAGTGACATGTGACCCAAGTTAATCCCATCATTTCCATGCCCAGAAGCATCCAGTGGCTACTAGAGTAGAACTGTCTTATCTGTCTAGCCAGCATCTCTTCCTTTAGAAACTGTCTCCCTTCCTCTGTTTTGCAAAATTCTGGAGGACAAGCAACTGCAATTCTTCTGAGGTGGACACATGGCCTAAACTAAGCCAAACAGACTCTCTCCTGGAATTTGAATGTTGTGTGGGGATCCTGGGATGAGAGGTTTGAAGTTGAGTCATGAGTTCATCCTCTGGAGATCCCCTCTGGCCTGGTCAGTTCTTCCTTCAATTCTGTAAACTCTCCAATATACTTCCAACAGATTGCCGCCTTTTTCTTTTCAGTTAACCCAGAATAGGTTCCTGTTTTTTAAAACAAAACAGCCCTAACCAATAGAGCTCTCCACTGTCTATAGAATAAAGCATTTAAACTTCTTATCCTATTGTACAGATTTTCCACAGTTCATATCTCAATTAATGGCCCCTCCCTAACTAAGCTTAAGCCCTTGTGCAACAATCCCCTGCAAGCTATTAGACGGTTTGCAGTTTATGGGCAAAGAGGGTATCTAACTCATCTCTGTCCCTTGCTAGATGGCTTGGTGTATTTTGATCAGATTTAATTAAGAACCGGCTCTGACATTTAAAAAAAGAAAAGGCTTTCTGTGCCTCGAAGCAGAAATGGTTCCCAGAAACTAGGATTACAGAGAATCTGGGCATAAATCAAATTCTGGAGTGTTTTAAAATGTATATTCCTGAAGGTAAGTTGTATTCCTTTGGCTAGAAATTAGATTTCAAAGTTTAAGTTGAGGGTCCAAATGAACCAGCCCACCTACGCTCAATGAGACCAAACACCTCTGTGTTTATATATTATAACCCTCTGGGTTATGCATTTTAGTGTCCAGAAAGGTTATTTGTACCCTCAGGACACCCTGATGACCCAGGAAATCTTACTCATAAGTAGTGAGTTCTGGGAACTTAAATCAAGCAGACCATATAAGGAGTTTAACTTCAAACAAGTTTTTTTCTCTCTCTAGGCCCCAGTTTCTTTATCTGTAGGATAGGGATAATGATGCTGGCCCCTTTCTCCAAGATTCTGGTTCTGTCGGACCGTGGAGACTGCAGATCTTCGGAATTTTAACAGTGGGTTGTTGTGAGGATGAAATGAAAATGTATGAAAAGCCTGAGAATGGTGCCTGGCACCGAGTCAGCGCTCAACACACGTCCCTCTGTCTTCTTCTTTGATGCCCTCTTTCCTAATACCATCTGTTCGCTTCCACTCCAGACCTTATAGACAGACATTATATACAATTACGTGTACATAAAAACATAGCTTTTAATATATAAACATATTCTATGTACTTATTCATTAACTTGTTCAACAAATAGTTACTAAGAATCCATTTGTCTGGCACTGTGATAAACCAGTTAGACAAGTTTCCTGTTCTCATGGATCTTACTTTCTAGTAGGGGAGTATTCCTAGCGGTGCGATAGGGAGGCATGGGGTGGGGGTGAGGGAATGCCACGTGGACTAGGCAGGTGAGGGAAGGCTTCTCTGAAAAGGGGGCCGTGAGACCCAAAGGATGAGGAGGAGCCAGCCACAAACCAGGCTGGGGAAGAGCACACCAGGCGGAGGCCTCAGCAAGTGCATAGCCCCCGGCAGGAGCAGCTCGATGTGTTTGAAGAACAGGAAGGGTCTAGTGCCAGGAGGGGCAGAGGTAAGAGGCAATGGCGGATCCTTGCTGGCCAGGGTAAGGAGTTGGGATTGAAATGTGACACACCAGAGATGCCAAAGCGAGGAAAGGATGGAATGTGATTTATGTTTTAAAAACATCACTCTGGCTGCTGTGTCTCAGAGTAGATTGCAAGTAGCCAGGATTGAAACAAGTTCTGGTGACTACCACACAAACATCCTACCAGACACGTGGATTCCCAGCTGGAAAGCAGCGTAGAGTAGCTTTGGCCCTGAGGCACAGGAATGCCTGGGGGGTCACCAGCCTGAGGAACACTGGTCTTCATCCCCACCTGCATAATGCAATCTCCTGGGGGCACTGTTAACAAAATTCTAAGAATCCACAGTCACCACTGTGGGCCAAGAGAGTCAGAATCTCATAGATGAAATCCAGGCTAATGGGATTTTTTTTTTTGAAACTCTCCAGTATATTTTATATGCGTTCAGAGTTGAAAACCACTGTCTGGGCAAACTCTCCAGGATCCAGGTTCTTGCCGCTGCCCGAGACAACTTTCCAGAGTCAGGCATGCTGTCGCTATAAGGTTCTTTTTTGGGATGGGCTGAAATCACCTCTGGGTAGCTTCCCTGCACGCCCATCCAGTGGGGCCAGCCAGCAACTCTCTTTCTTCTACCATACTTACCCCTCCTTCCACCCCCATCGCCACACCCACCATCACCCAAATCTCAGCAAAAACGGAGTGAAGGAACCCAGAAACTGAGAAACCTGGATAGAAAAGGAGTTGTCAGGTTTCTCTGAATCTTCCCCCATTCCGCGCGGGGCCCGTGTAGCAGGCTCTTGCACCCAGGGTCACTGCGTGTGCTGCTCAGAGCTCAGCCTTGCGGTACCAGTGACCAACAAGCACCCAGGAGATGAATTGATGACTGTCCTCTGCCACCCAGTCCACACCAAGAATTCAAGAACTGGAAGAAGCTTTAGCATAGGTAGTTTAATGCTAATTTAACCATGGGTTGGCGGGGGAGGGAGCCAGGCACTAAATATAGCCAGACTTGTATTTCTAAGGCATTCCTAGAAGCCTGAGACAGGGGAAGAGAGCTTGATCACCTACATTCTGGCAGACTCTTGTGTTCTATAATTTATAGTCCTCACAAAAGCTCCTCATAAAACAGATGTTGTTATTCTCATTTAGAGATTAGGCAACTGAGGGTCCAAGAGGTAATGTAATTTGGCCAAGGTCGTGCCGAGGCCCCATGAAAACTGAGTTTTCCTTGCACTAAAGCCTGGGTGCCATCCACCACGGTACTGGGCTTCCTCTTGGTGTCCTTCTCCAGAATCTTCTTTCAGTGGAGGGATAGTCAACCTCTCTCTTCCCCCATATCACCCTATTTGAGCCAGCTCTCTAATTCCTGTTACTCCTTGCCCATCACTCTGTGCCCCCGCCCCAGGCCTCAGTGCCCTCTCCCAGTGCCCAGCCCCTTCTGGCCCCCTCTCCTCTTCCTCCCTCATGTTTTCTACAAACCCAGGCTGGAACACAAAGCAGCCCGAAGTATAAAGAAAGAACCAAACACGGAGGTTGAAAGCTTGTCCTTTTTACTTGCGTGTTTTGACGGAGGGGTGGAGGGAGGGAACTGTTTTCATTCTTGTGTCTCGACATGTCACAGATTGTTTCGCCCGGGTGGCTGTGATTTTGCCCACTGACTCCTCAACAGTGAGGCCTCCAGTGATTTCTCCTTCGCAGGCTGTGTCCACAGGGTTAGCACTTACCTAGGAAATCAACTTACCCCATGATGTTCTCTTGCTGTTGCATATGGACATAACTAATCACCACCACCACCCCACATTAAACTAAGGGGTTATGTTTTATAATCCGTTAGTGTTCTCCAACACCCTGATGGGCTGACCCCATCATATGCAGGGACCACTCAATGTATACCTGAAAGGTGGTACCACACCTACTCCTAGACCTCAAAAGAGCAGGGAATAGAGAAAGAAGACATTCTTTATGGCATTTTGCTTTCAAGGCAGAATTCAGTCCCTAGAGGAAGCCGCTCCTGGGATCACATTCCTCTCCCGCCTGAAGGAGGCCTCTCGCCCTCCCCCAGGAACTCAGGAGCTAATGTCCTTATCTCAAGTGCTCTACCAGGCTGTTTTTGGATCTTATCTTAGTTAACTCTCACAACAAGCTGGGCAGCATTATTCTCATTTCTCAGTTAAGGAAACTCAGGATCAGAAAGGATAAGTAACTTGCTCCAAGGTACAGACGACTAGCAAAGAGCAGAAGTGGGATTAGAACCCAGGTGTGCTGGGCCACAAAACATCAGGGCATTTGATACTCATTTCCGTGCTTCGTCTCCACCAGATTTAAGGCTCCTCAAGGTGGAGACCAGGTTTGGGCTCCCCACAGGCCTTAGCTTAGGGCAGGGGCACAGTGACTGTTTGCTCAGTAAATTGTCAGAGGAAGTTTACCCTGATTACCTATTGTGTGAGAACAAGTATTGGGGGAAAGAGGAAGTGTTTGTACAGTGATAAGGCCTGTGTGCCTGATGGTGGCCTCATGCCCTGGGCCAAGGACAATGAGTGGGAAGGTGGACAGCAGAGTGGTGCAAGGTGAGAGGCCCCTTCCTGACAGGGGCTGAGGGAAGGGTTAGGGGTGGCCCAGACACCTGTGATTTAACGGAGAATGACAGTGGCATCGAGAGTTGACTGGCTGTTGGCTTCCCCGGCATGCAGGCCTATAGGTGTCCCCACTTGAAGGAGCTATAGAGACAAGGAAAGAAGATGGAGCCCAGCTCTCAACAGACACGGGGCCACTTGGGAGAAACCTGTGTCTGTGCGTGAGGCAAGGATTTGGGTTTGGGGGATAAATGATTTGAAGGAGCTCCCTGGGGAGGTGGTTTGATTTAACTCCCCTGAGAAGAGGACATCGTCTCGGAGGGCCCCAGATCAAGAAGGCAAAGCATGGAAATGCATGGTTTGAAGGGATCAGAAAAGATGGAACTTAATGTGGGGAAGCTGTGTGAGGGGAGGTTTCCGTAGTTGGTTCAGAAAGTTGGCTGGGCCTGATGAGGGTACAGGGAATGCCTTCGGGGGCGACAAGTGAGAGCAGGGTAGCAGTGAGAGTGGGCACCCAAGCTGAAACCTCCCCACTCACTGGCCGTGGGACTTTGGGCAAGTTACTTAACCTGTCTGACTCTTAGTTTTCTTAGCCATAAAACGGGAGGTTATAATACCATCAGCTTTATACCACTGTTTGAGGGAAATGAGATAAAGCACACACAGAGCTTAGCACAGCACCCAGAAAAGAAGAAAGATTCAATATATGTTAGCAATAACTGATGATGGTGGAAAGATCAAGGTATGTTGCTGAGAGGGAGGATCTCAGACTATAGTGAAAAAGTAAGCAATTACCAATCTGTTTCATGACAACTTAAATTTAGAGAGTGTACACTATGTGCCAGACACTGTTCTAAGTGTTCTATACATTTTATTTTATCCTCACCACAAACTTATGAGGTAGGCACTATAATTATTCTCATTTACACAAGGAAGCAGAGGCACGTAGTTAGTGGGTACAGTACGCAGGCATTCTAACTCCAGGGCCACATACTTACATGTTACCTCTCTTCTGCTTAAATAAATGTAGGACAGCTGGTGATACAGCAGAGAACCAGTCATGGAATTCACAGCACAGCTTGGGGCTTCCCAAACCTCTGGTGCATCAGAATCTTCCAGGGAGATGATCTAAAATACATGCTCCAGGGCCCCAGGCCCAGAGAGCCTGACTCTGGCAGCAGTGACAGTGGTAAGGGCTGGAGCATGGAGGACAGACGTTTATATTTTTAACCAGCTCTTTGGGGAATTCTGATGCAGGTGGTCTAGAGATAGGGGAGAACACATGGGCAGTGTGGGAATAACCAGATGGCTCAGTGGAGGTAATATGTAGGTGGCATGAAGTGACAAGGTCTCCTGGATAAGGTAGCATTTGACTTGGAGTTTAAGGATGGATAGGATTTTGTATATCCCTCTACCCTTCTCCATTTGGAGGCTGTAATTGGTTGACTTGTGTCCCCCCCTAGGAGATATGCTGAAGTCCTAATGGATTACCTGGGTCCTAAATTCAATGACAAATGTCCTTATAAGAGACAGAGAAGAGGCACAGAGAAAAAGAGAAGTCCACATGAAGAGCAAGGTGGAGCTTGGTGTTATGCAGCCACAAGCCCAGGAATGCCTAGAGCCACCAGAAGCTGGAAGAGACAAGGAAAGATTCTGTCCTAAAGCCTTCAGATAAAGCACGTCCCTGCTGACACCTCGATTTCAGATTTCTGGCCTCCGGAACTGTGATGAAATATATTTCTGTTGTTTTAAGCCACCAAATATGTGCTAATTTGTAATAGCAGCACAAGAAAACTAATACAGAGGCTTTCATCCTAGTCGCACCATTTGCCCTGGGGAGGTCTTTGCACTGAGACACTGAGTGGTGGAGGTCACAGCCTGCAGACAGCTCAGCTGTGCTTGCTGAATCCCCAGCCAGAACCGCAGGCCCTGAAGGAGGTGGTGGAGCACAGCTGGTAGTGGTGCAGTGGCACCACCTTTGTGAACTTGTGACTTCCCCACTTCTCTTTGGAGGCAGGCCTATAAGAAGTCGAGGAAAGGCTCTGTCCTCGAGCCTCACACTTTACAAAGGAGGATATCAACACCTAGAAAGTGAAATTTCCAGTTCAAGATCACCCAGTGAGTGGGCAGCAGGGCAGAACCTGCACCCCTGTCTAGAGCATGCTCCTCTCTTGGAGGGATGCCCAGTCCATGGCTCTCAACGTGGGCTTACCATGAAGCCCTGATTATTATAATGCTGTTACTCTAATTTCACTGCAAAAGTTGAGTCTCTCTAATAACTTTGCTTGGTGGTTGCTCTTTCTTGTCCCTGACCAACATGTGGGTAGTGGCTTTCGACCTCTAGCTTAGAGATTCCAGTGTTTCCCTTCCCCATAGCTGAGTCTTCTGCTTTAGGGATGCAAGTTGAGAGCTATCTTTGGAAACCGCTTTCTGAAATGCAGAAGTTGGCCATCTGTACAACTGACAGCACTGGTTGTGGTCTGTGAAACACCAAATCTTGAAGAAGTATCTCTTTAGAAAGCTTATTAATACTTCCTTTGTCCATGTGCCACCATG
This sequence comes from Pteropus medius, assembly GCF_902729225.1. Lineage (NCBI taxonomy): Eukaryota > Metazoa > Chordata > Mammalia > Chiroptera > Pteropodidae > Pteropus > Pteropus medius. The sequence continues at coordinate 3,290,996 of NW_024349797.1, read as the reverse complement.
ACTTTCTGCAAGGAAGAAAAGTCTCTCCCATGTGCCTGCAGAGAGAGCTTCCTCCTCATCCGAAGCCCTTGCTTCCCATTCCTCCCTCTTGGCTAACACTTGAGCTGGTATAACATGGCCAGCAGAGGAATGAACTTTGTCCCCAAGCTGGTGTTTCGGGTACTCTACTTACCAAAGGACTGATTTCATGTCAGGTTCTAGGAGAAAGGGCAATAGTGCTTCTGCAGGAGAAATAGGGATGTAACTCAAACTGAGAAATATTTATTGAGCGCACATTACTTGAGAAGCATTGCAAGGTTGGGTGCTAAGATAGGAAGGAGGTTAGGTTAGAGTATTAGTTTTCAACCCTGGATGCACATTGGGTCGCAGGAAAGATTTTAAAAATCCTGATGCCCAGGTTGCACCCCATTTACATCAGAATGTCTCAGGGTGGGATCCAGGCATCAGCACTTTTAAAAAGATTTTCAGATGATTCCAATGTATAGCAAAGTTAGAGAACCCTGAAATATGCCATTGCAGGGGACCGTACCCAGATATTGTTTTCAGTGGCCTGTGTTGGGTCCTAGGCATTGGCAGTTTTTTAAAAGCTGTTCAAGTGATCCCAGTGTACAGAGGCAATTCGAGTAGATAACAAAGAGAAAGTCATATGGGCATCATCAAGGTGCCTGTAGCTGGTGCTCTTTTCCCATCTGTATGGTCTGTATTTCTCACAAGATGGAGTTTTTGTTAAAGAAGAATGAGTTTTGGTGGATCTTGGAGACAGCTGGTGATGGTGGACACCAAATACAGACAGCTTAGTGGCCTAACAAGGAAAATGCACTGGAGAGGAAACCCAAAACTTTCTCAGAGCCAAGATTGAGGGCCAAAAACAGTGTAGCTGCCAGTCTAGGTCACCAAGCTTTAAGGTTTAGAGCACTTTCGAAGGAATCTCAAGCGCTCTGAGGATCTGCTTGGGGACAGGCTTCAGGCGTGGCTGTGTCCAGGTGCAGAGTGTAACTAATGTTTGGGGTAGATGACATTTGATTTTCTATCACTCCTCCTCTGGAGGGCCTCAATGTCACAAAGTATTGAGCAATTCTTCCATTTTTTTCTTTCTTTCTCAATACTTTTTCTCTTCTTTGTAGCATAAGTGGCTATATACATAAGGTAGACAGTTCCCATCTTACCTACCTGACCCTACTGCCTTCTCTCTGGAGTCCCATTGTCGCAACTCTTTTTTGTCCCTTGGTTCCTCCACTCCTCTGACTGGTCCAATGGATTTCTCTTTATCTCATTTCCTGGCCTCCAGGACTTTCTCTGCACTGGGCTCTCCAGTTGGTATTCTCCATAAGTAAACAGCGGAGGAGCCACCTCCCTTCTAGTCCTATCCTTTTCCACTTTGGTTTGTTCTCAAGGCATGTGGGTAGTGGCGATGGTTTCCGAAATGGTTCATATGATGGTTCTTACATTTTCTGATACTTAATGTTCTGGGACACATTTCTTATCTTTTGCTTACATCATCTCTAAAGTTCCTTCAGATAAATTTTTTGTTAAATCCAGACTTCTTAGTGATCTCAGCTCACATACATCACTAGAAGAACTAGGATCTTGGCAATTGGGATTTATAGGCTGTAGCATATAAGGGAGGGTCTTACTAGTTTATTTTGACAATGTTCTACAGACAACATTTATGAAGGACATTAACTGTCATGGAGAGTTGGGGAGGGTTCATGTTTCCCATCTGGGAAGATAAAAATTTAGCACCAGGGGAATCTGGAGAGAAGGATAAATCTTTTTTTTTTTTTTTTTTTTTCCCCACGCAAAGGGCAATGAGGGGTGCTAGTAGATGCTACAAGTTTTACATTAACTATTAACATCTTCATGGATACTCTAGAGGGCTTAAATTTACTTAAACCCCACAAAAGTTGTATAATGACTATAAGTGAGGGTAGAAAAAGACTACTCAGGAATCTCAAACTTTTAAGTAGAGTGGATAAATAATAAGTACCATATTTTAGCAAATGTAATAATTATGTCTGCAAACTAGTCTGCAGTTAGGAGCTCTCATTTCTATTCTCAGCTATAAATCTGACTCATAGTATGGCTTGAGGCAAGTCATTTAACAGCTTTGGACCTCAGCTTCTCCATGTGAAAAATAGCAATTAAAATACTAGATAGAGGAACTAGCATTTATTGAGCAACTGCTGTATGTTGATCTGCTAAATGCTTTATATTATGTTGCATTATTTCTTTCATTCACTCCGCAAATATTTTTGAACACCCACTATGGGATATTATGCCTGGCCTCAGGGATCTATCAAGCACAAAACAAAAATCTCTTGGAGATTAAATTCCAATGGGGCTGGGTGATAATAAACAAGAGAAGAAATAACAAGATAATCTCCAACAGTGATATGTGCTATATAGATAATAAAATTAAATCACATAATAAAAAGGAACCTGGAGACAGAGTTTCTTATGCAGGGCGGGCTCTCTCAGAGGTGACATTGGAGTTGGAACCTGAATGATGAAGAGCAGTCTGCAGAGTCCAGAGCCCATGGGACAAGATCTGGGAAAGAGAGCTCCAAGTAGACAATAAGTTCAAAGGCCCTGATACAAGTAGGAGTTTAAACTGTTTGGAAGGCAAAGAGAGTGAATGAGTGGATTTAGTGAGAGGAAGTGATCATTGGGTAAAATGAGATTAGAGGTAGGCAGGAGCAAGGCCACAGCAGCTTTTTGGGCTGTGGTGAGGGATCTGGGCTTTATTCTGATTGATCTGATTTACGTTCTGTAAAACAATCACTCAAGGTATATTAAGGAGCATGATTACAGTGGAGCGAGAATAGCAGCACAGACAACAGAAGGGAGGCTATTGCCTAGGTGAAAGCAGCAAACTTTTTCTGTAAAGGGTCAGAGAGTAAATACTTTAGGTTTGGTGAGCCACATAAACTCTCTGTGGCACTTTCTTCTTTTTTCTCTCTGTCCTGCTGCTTCTCCTTTTTTTATAACCCTATAAAATTGTGAAAATCATTTTTAGCTCTTGGATGATACAAAAACAGGAGATTGCATGCTAGATTTGGCCTGCCTAGCTGGGCAGTAGTTTGCCAACCCGATCCCTAGCTTAGAGAGAAGTAGAAACTGATCGCCATAAATTTAGGACCAGAACTGGTAGGACTTGCTGATGAACTGGCTCTGTATGGGGAGCGGGTAAAAGAAAGAGGAAACAAGGATGGCCTCAGTGAAGAAGTAGAAGGTGGTGTAATTTACTAAGATGGGGAAGCAGGAGATTTACGAGTCAGGGGAGAGGGGAAATTAAGAGTTAAGTATGAGTTGACTATTAGTCATCCAAGTGGGGATGTCAAGTAGGGACTCTGCTACAGATTCTGTAATTTAAGGGAGAGGTCAAGGCTGGAGATCCACATTTGGAAGTTATTGGCCTATGAATGCATTTAAAATCATGGAACTGGATGAGATCAACCAGAGTGCAACAAAGAGGTTCCAGGACCAGGTCCTGGGGGGGCTCTGGAACTTAGAGGAGCCATAGAGCTTTAGAATCACTCTCTAGTTCAAAAAGTATGACATGTGACAAATATTGCCCAATTGCTTTCCAAAGGGGTCTTTTGTATCTTAACAGAACCCATCTTGTTCTAGCTGTTTAACTACACACTGTGAGTGGGACTATACACATGAACGGGCAGGGATGCGAGTTAGGAATCCTTGACTGCTTTTATATTGGAGCTGGTGAGCCTCAAGCCACATTGGAAGATTAGGCTGGTTAAACTGGTGAGAGGAGGTGTTGAGAGGGCCAAAGTGCTTCCAAGGACTTGCAACCACAGATCACTCAGCAAGCTTATTACGAATGCAGATTTTTAATAAGAGCTTTGGATTCACTGTCTGGGGTGAGGTATGTTTTAAACATGCTCCTTCACATACAAACAAAAGGTTGAGAAACCTGTGGCTTAGGGATAGACTGGGCAGAGGGTGTGTTATCATGGCATCTCTTCACCTCTGGAGGCTCAAGGGGGCTTCAGGAATCTTAGGTAGGTCTGGCTGGGGAAGTTTCGCAATGAGGGGATGGCAGAGGACTGTTAGGCCAAGAAGAAACCTTTCCTCTAGTTGTGGGACACTTTCCATATGTTCTCCAATTCAGAATGAGGCCTTCTCCCCACACAGATATAAAATAGTACCTTTCTTAATGCAGATGCAATTTAAAAATTTGGGTTCCCTAGGAGTATCTACTCTGCCCTCTAGTTCCACAGCATAGAGGGGAGAATGTTTCTTTTTCTGTCTTTATATGGAAGCAAGAACACATTTTCAATTCAAATACAAGACACATATGTTGTTGGTGAAACTGAAATCATTCCTACACTTTGGATACATTATGGATTAAATAAATTTGTGTGAAAACAGCTAAGGGATAATGTAAGAAATTTGCTAATAGGCCTTCTGCTAGGAGCTAAGGAATAAATCTTGCATTTATTGAACCATTATTTATTTGCCTTCTAAGTGCCAGGCTATTTTAGATCCAGAGATAAAGCAGTGAAAAAAAATAGACAAAAATCCTCACAAAACATATCTTTGGGAGACATAAACATGATAAATAAGTAAAAATGTATGTTGTATTAGTGGTGAGTGCTAAGTAGAAAATTATAAAGGAGAGACATTAAAGAGTTAGGGGCTGGGATAAGTGAGAATATAGGACAAGAGAGCTGTGACTTAGGAAAGTAACTTAATTTCTCTAAGTCTCTGTTTCTTCATCTGTAAAGTAATAAATAATAGTGGCTTCCTGAAGAAGGCTCAGGCCCTCAGACTGACCTTGTCACTTTTAAACTGTTGGACTTTGGGCCTCTCAGAAGTTCTTGGCCTCTCAGAACCTGTTCCTTTATCTGTGAAATGAACAGACTTGCCCAGCCTATGGTACATGGTTTTGGGAAATGTCAAATGAAATAATTAATACATGTGAAAATATTTAAAAATGTAGAAGCTATTATATAAATGTGAGATAGAAATTTAAAGAAAAAACAGCTATTTCATGCATCACAAACCTCTTGCTGACTGTCAGTCAGCAGAGCCTCAGGGCTGAGAGTAAGCAATGAATTAGATAACTGCTTGGTACTGATTCCCTACACTGCAGGGAGAAGGCCAATGCAAATTATCAGGATGTACCTAGTAGACTAGCAATCTTATCGTAGATCAGGGATAAAATAATCAAACTAAGTGTTCCTAAGTGGACACATCATAAAATAATTATGACATGGCTTTTGTCAAATTTTAAAATGCTTTACAGACCGCTCCTTTATGTTTGTTTTTGTTTACTTCAGTTCTAAGGAAAAGAACTAGATGGATTGAAAGGAGTTACAAATATAGAATAATAATTTAAATTTCCAAGAGCAAACTGTTCATTTTCTGGGTAGTTCTGTATATGCTCAATAAACATTAATTAAAGTAGATGATTCCAAACATAGGCTGCTGTGTATTCCTTTTTCATTTTCATATTTCCTTCAGCCCTGAATATTAGGTAGCATCCCAACAGTGGTTTGTTAAGTTAATAAACATGTTGGTATACATACATGGCATAGCGTCTGGCACATAGTAGGTACTCAATAAATATTTGTTAAACGAAAACATGAATGATTACCGTGTAAAATTGCTAAATTACTAAAGACTAGCCAATTTGATCCCTAAAATGTGCATTTAAAACACACAAACCTTCCTTTGACAACGCTCATCCGGTAAACAGCATTAAGTCCGTCTCTCAGCCTGGACTAAAAGACAGTGTTTTAATCAATTTAAATGCAAAATCTAAATTTTGGTTTGAATACTACCTAGCACAGTAGGCGCTCAATGTTTGTTAAATAAGATGCACGTTCAGAAAGCAGTTACCCTTGCCCAAATACTCCGCTCAGGAGCATGAACTGGTCGCCTGCACATCTCATATTCACCTGGTGACCTCTACACCTTCTCTGAGGTACTGGCCGTCCCCTCGCCTCATAGACAAACTGGAATCTTTCCGCTCAGCACTCAAAGTTTTCCTCGCAAGTGCTCAACGTCCCAGTTGCCAAGCAAGGCGGAAAGGACTGGGATTGCGCACCCTCGGGTTCCGCCCTCGCTTGGCACGCGTTGGTGGCTGCCAGACCGGCTAGCGAAGGGCCTTGTGGCTGTTTCCTATTGGGGCTTGGTTGCTATGGTATTACCTACCTTAAAACTTGCTAGCATTGCTTCCGCAAGTTAAAGGAGGATTACTTCCAGGGCTGCCCTTACTTGCTATGGCCGACTGGGCAGTCACTGAACTCAACAAAAATAAAAGTTTTGCGGGAAATTTCTAGAATATCTTATTTAAGCACGCTAACTTGTGGGTGTGACACGGTATCATATCCATTGCTCCCTTTCAAAAGATTTACTATATAGCTTTCCCCTATTTGCCAGTTTCCAAAATGGCGCCTGCGGCGTTGGTAGGCCATAGGTGAGTCACGTGGGCCCTCCCGGTTCCGGCGCGGTAGAGGCCCGGGGTGGTGAACAGTCTCCGGCACCATGTCTGGTTTGTCTGGCCTACAAGCCCAGCGTGGCCTTTGCCAGTTAGCGTCGTTGCTTTTACTCCTGCTCGGCCCCAGCTCGGTCTTCGCCATCTCCTTCCATCTGCCCGTTAACTCCCGCAAGTGTCTTCGTGAGGAGATCCATAAGGACCTGCTGGTGACGGGCGCATACGAATCACAGACCAGTCTGGGGGCGCTGGCGGCCTGCGCACCCACCTCAAGGTGCGGTACTGGGCGGGGCAAGGAGGGAAAACCGCAGGCGTAGGCGAGGGGAGGCCGAGGATGGGGGGTGGGGGGGGGTCAGCCTGGAGGGCCGCCTGGCCTCCCGGGAGGCGCCAAGGGCGCGTGGTCGAGACCGCCCCCTCACCTCGCCCGTCGTCGTTCGTGGGGCGGGGCTGGGTGCCAGTGCTCGGGAACCCTTAGAAGAGCTGCGAGGCCTTGGCAGATGTGACAGCCGACCTGGGGTGTCCTCGACTTTGATTGTTGTCAGGGCCCTCTACCTGCTATGTTTCTAGGTACCTTGAACTGTAACTTGGGTCTCCAAAGAAGTCTTTGGATGTTGAGTATTTGTGGGGATTGGCATCATAAGACACATTGATACCTGCAGGAAAATAATGGAGGCATTGAAACTTACTGAATAATGAAACCTATTATTTATTGAGCATTAACTGTGTGTGTTGGGGGGGGGTCTTCTGCTACTTTATATACATTACCATTTAGTTCGTACACTCCCCTATGAAGTAGGTACTGTTAGCCTCATTTTACACAGAAGGAAACTGAGGCTCAGAGAGGTAATAGAATAAAGGCGTCAGAGCTGGGATTAATTCTTAGTTTGAGAGTTAGTAGGGCGAAGAAAAGTGCTGCAGTTTTATTCTCTCCTTGTTTTTTATTTGTAATTTATTTGTGATTGATTGGTCTCAGTTTCTAGTCCTTTCCTTTCTGGTACCCCAGAATCTGGACTTGGCCAAGTTTTATGTAAATTTCACCGATACTCCAGGATGGTGATCACTATTCCCATAATGCCAGTTTGCTCCTTTTTTGCTGTTAGGATGACGGGATCGATCTTTGAAACTTTAATATAAATTGATATAGTCAAGATTAATTGTGTTCTAGGTAATTTTATTCATTCACAATGAGCCCGTGATTTTGTTTTTGTTTTTAACAGAATCGGTCTTAGATTAAATAAGAAGAAACTTTTACTTTTGAAGAGAGCTTAGGTATTAGATGACCATAATTTATGTTTAAGGAATTGGAATCTAGTAGTGGTAATAGATGCAATTTATTTATACTTTATTTGAGAGAAATGAAGTATTTTCAGGACTATTGCTCATGACCCATCCTTTTATTATTCTCTTTAGGTACCAAACTAATGTCTGGCCAAGAAAGCCATGATGACACAATTTTAGAGGCTTGGATACAACATTTTTGGGGTCATGCTTCTGGCTCTTCAAAGGATGTAGTACATAGAATCAGAGAATTTGAGAAACGAAAGAGAATTTACTCTCATCTCCAGTGTTTCCCCCTCTGATTTGTACTTACATTTTAACTTTTCAGTGGCTTACTATCCGCTTAAACTGTCTGATATAGCTTAAATTTACCAACATGCTCTGTAGTGCTCTTCATAATCTATTTCTGAAGCTTTATATACTTTGTCATTCCCCACTCTACATTTTACATGTGAACCACCCTGACAGTCCCCTGAACTCACTTATCTTGTATCTTATATTATAACCACTTATGTGTATATCTTGCCTTTCTTATTAGACTATTAGTATCCTGAGGGCAGGAATTATTTTCATGTTCATGTTTTCCAGAATGTCAGTCATACTAGTGAGCACTTAATAAATACAGGATGCATAGTGTAGCATAGCCTTAAGGAAATTACGTCTGTATTCAGAACTGCTGAAGGGGCCTTAACAGCAGGAGTCTCTAGATCTACATGCTCTCCCCATGTCTTCCCTGTTTTCTTGCTACTAACCAGCTTAGACTACTCCTGGGGTCCTAAACCCAAATGTCAGGTAGGTAACATAAATGAACGAATTGGGCCAGATGTGAGAAAAACAGCAGCTATGATGATAAATGGGGGATAACTGGGAGTAGTGGAAACTTAATTTGCAGTGACCAGTACTCCCATCTCTTGATAAGAGCCTTATTGTCACATATGATTTTTCAAATGAAGTGAGAAATCCAGATTCTGATGTGAAAGCTCCTCATTTTTAAGTGTACCAACTAATTCAAAGTTGGTTTTGGCATTGGTTTGTTTTCAGGTTTATGAAGAAGAGTACGGTCCGTCCTCACTTACACATTACCCAGATTCAACAATTAGGGTCTTGCCACATTTGTTTCATCTTAACTGCTTCTTCCCTCTTTTTATTTTATGCTGAATTGATTTAAAGTAAGTCCCAGATACCATGGTATTTCAGTCCTGCATACTTCATGAATCTCTTTAAAAATATGAACACAGTCGCAACGTTATATGGCTATAATCACACCTCACAAAATTAACAAGAATTCTTTAATGCCATCTAATAATACCCAGTTCATATTCAAATTTCTCCACTGTCTGAAAAATATCTATTTAAAATTAATCTTATATCTCTCAAGTCTCTTTAATCTAGCAATCCGCTCTCCCTTTTTTATGCTTGCGGTTGTATTGGAGTTAGTTGTTCTTAAAGAATATCGTACATTTTGGATTTGTCTATTTGCTTCCTTGAGATTGCTGTCCCCTATATTTCTTGTAAAAGGAATCAAATGTAAAAATGTAATTAGATTTAGATTTATCTTTTTGATGAGAGTACTCCATGAGAAACGAAAGAGAATTTACTCTCATCTCCAGTGTTTCCCCCTCTGATTTGTACTTACATTTTAACTTTTCAGTGGCTTACTATCCGCTTAAACTGTCTGATATAGCTTAAATTTACCAACATGTTGTAAGTGTTGTATACTTGATGTGGCATCATGGCAGAGTACACAGTGTGTTTTGTGCCTCATAGTGCTGCTAAGATGGATCAGTGGGTTCAGGTGTGTATTAGTGTCTTATTGCTGCTATAACAAATTACCATGAACTTGGTGAGTTAAAACAGCATGTTTATCTTATAGTTCTAGAGGTCAGAAGTCCTAAAATCAGGATGTCAGCAGGCTGTGTTCCTTCTCATCTTATGAGAAGGCTCTTAGGGAGAATTCGTTTCCTTGCCTTTTTCAGCTTCTAGAGACCACCTGTATTCTTTGGACGGTGAACTCTTCTTCCATATTCAGATATTTTTCGCCTACCCATCTCTCTCCTTTGCTTCCATCATGCCATCTCCTGTGACTCTCCTGCTTCTCTCTATTTCTAAGGACTCTTGTGATAGTTTACTTATCTCAAGACCCTCAATTCACTCACATCTTCAAAACTTTTACCATGTAAGAACACAGGTTCTGGGAATTAGGACGTGGACATTGGTGGTGAGGGGGTGCCATTACTCCGCCTACCAAGGTGATAACAGCCTGAAGCCTCCATTATAAAACTTGCCATTGATTTTTCTCTTTTGAATCCATTGATGATTTTTGTGTCAATTTGTTTCATTAAGGTTGTGAAATGATTTTCTAATTCTGTTATTCCTTTTATATGTATTAGATGGAATTACTCTTAAAGAATTCATCAATTAAGACCATTTGGTTACCTTCAAATTTATAATTCACACAAGAAAGGCAGGAAAAATGCTGAATTCATTCCTTTAATTGACATTTTTCAGAGTTGCCCTTGTCATTTTCATTGTAATGCAGAAGGTTAACTATTCTAAAATTATTATTATTTTTTTTTTGTCATTTGTTTCAGTTTGTAGAGTCATTGTTTTAGACAGTAGTATTCATTCCTTTTGCTCACATGTGTCTTTGGGGCTTCCATATCCTTTGACACAATCCCATTAGGCTTTGATAGCTTCCCTGTTTTGTGGAACAATAAGATGTCCGAGGCTCATCTTTTATATGTCCAACCCTTGATCTGGAAGTAGCTATTTCTCCAAAAAGTTCTGGTTCCTTTTTGTGGGGAGTGATATTTTAGAGACCACAAGCTGGGTATCGTTTTAAAAATTCAGTATACTATGCAGGCCACAGAATACATTTGTGGGCATCATCCAACCCCTTACCATGGTTTACAACCTTCTTCATAGTATCTGTTCACTTAGTTCTGTTTCTTTTAAATTCTGACCACTCGTGGCCCAGACTCTGCCTCAAGGATTCTCTCTGTATCATTTCAGCTTCTGAAGTGCAACTCCTGAGTGCAAGAATTTGATTGATCCAGCTCCTTTTATGCCAGAACACATTCTAGGTCTTGTCTTTAGCCATATATCCACCTCTGGTTCAAGCAGTCATGGTTTGGGTTTGTGGTTAGGAGAACTGGAGACTTTGTGTAGTGCAAAACCTGGCCATCTGAGCTTGGTATTTAGTTGTTGCTCTAAATGAGGCAGTCTGTCTTAGAAGGATCTTTGTAAATGTAGTGCCTTGATTGACCTAATTCATCTTCTTCCTGTCAAGGAGCCCTTAATGTTTGATAAATACATCAATGTTATCATTTTTCACTCTATGCTGTAGTTATGTGTTTGCCCATCTCCTTGAGCAGAGACTGTGTCAATCATCAGACATGCCTGTGTCTAATACAGTTCCTGGCACTTAGTAGGATTTCAACATAAGTAGTGATTGAACAAATGAATTGCCACTGTCCTAACCTCGTCTCTGATCTTCTTCACTCTGTCCTCCCACTCCCGACTCCAGCCATACCGAACACCTTTGAATACAATGTTCTCTTAACCTGAATCTGTCTTCGCCTGTACTCCCCTGCTAGTTGCTTCCATTACATCCTGTTTGACAGTAGTATTCATTGCAGTTTTCATGTAGTATAGTGCTTACTTTGTGAATTCCTTAATGTCTTACCCATCTTTGTGTCTTCAGTTTAATGTACTGTATATGCATTATCGAGTTAAATGTCTTAGTCTTATTGGGAAGCCCTGTGGTATAGTATAAAAAGCCTGGATCTGAATCAGATTTGAGTTCAAATCCCAGCAGCTCCACCACTTATAGGGTGTATGGTCTTAGAGGAGTTATTTAACCCTTCTCCTTGGGACCTTTATCTGTAAAATGGAGGTGATAGATCTCACAGAATTGTTACAAGGACAAAGAGATGGGTTATTTATTGCACGGGACTCATTATGGTGGGCCATAGGTGTTAGTACTTTTTCTTTTCTGTCTATTGAATGAAAATTGAATTGCTACTCTGACTCCCCTGCCCTATATCATTGCAGTGAACAAAGAATATTTTAATGAGAGGAATTCTGAGTGTTTTGTTTGTGATTCTCCCATTCATTCATTAAATATTTATTTAATATTTAGTATATGCTAGACCTAGCTTGGAATATGGAGATGAATAGCAGACCAGGTCCTTGAACCCCGGTGAAGAACAGACAAAAAACGCATTAAAAAAATGCACACAATTTCAGGTATTGATAAGTATTATAATGAAAAATCAAGCAGTAGGGGTAGGGAGTGATTGAATGGGTAAAACGTATTTGGTCAGAGAAGGCCCCTCTGAACAGAGAAATGAATTGAAATGATAGGTGGGAGAGACTGCTGCAAAGATTTCGGGCCTATATTGAGGTGTGTTTGTGTTGAGATTTCCAATTAGGTTGATCTCATACTACCCTTTCTTACTCATTTCACAAAATGAGGCTAAACCAGACTAAATAATATATTTAATGACTTCGCTGCACAAAATTTAAGCAGGAAGTATCAACTCATTATTCATAGTGAATATAGACGTTTTCCTTATTCAGGTTCATGTTAAAAACCTGTTGTAAGGACTCAGAATCTCGTCGATTTTGAATTGAAAACCACATTTTCATTAAGACTAGATAATACTGTAATAATTTAATAGGCTCCAGTACCACTTATTATTTAGAATGCTTGTTAATAGTGAAAATTGGAGGGTTAATTAATTTTAGGGGCTGAGATGTTGTCTAAGAGTGAGTTATACTTTGGAAATAGGTTTACAGCAAGGGAGAGAGCAACTGTGAGAAGTTGTCATAATCATCACCAGAAAGAAAAGCTTGATGGTAATAATTTAAGTCATTTATACTTTTTCAGCCTCTTCCAAATAATCTAATTGGTCTAAATTTTTTTTATTGTCATTTTTTTCAAGAGTGCTAATGCTAATTAACAATTCATTTTGCTATAATGAGGGGTTTTTTTTTGGTATGTTTACCCAGTTATGGTCCCAGTCTTTCCCAACTAGCTTATAGATGAGAAAGCCAAACAGATTCGTTAAGAGTTCAGCCTTGCGTCATAAGCCTATCACAATTTAAGCCTAAAAATTATCTTAGTAGTTGGGAAACCATTGGCTTATAACTTTTTCCCCTTACTAAAAGCTGTATGAAAAGATAAAAGACACACACACACACACACACACACACACACACACACACACTATAGTTTTGAGATTATTTTATTTGGAACAATTATATTTCAGCTTGTTGTTCTTGGTATCTGTACTGAGGACTGATCGTTTTCTGTTGAGAAACATATGTCTCTTTTCAAATTTATATTTGTTATGACTATTGTCCAATGGGTTAGAAACAGATCAATAAATAGATGGTTTAGTACAGAAAGCGAATTGGTCCATTAACATTTAAAATCTATTTTCTTTCCATATTATAGCTAAAATTTCTAGCTTTAAATTTAACCTGACCTTATGTTTCCTGCTTCATAAAAGCTAAACAATATGATACATCATTTAAATCTTTCCAATGCAATGAACAGTTGTCCACAGCCATCTTCTTTTTGAACTGAACCGGAGAAAGGAGGCTGCTTAGAATTTGAAATTGCTACACCATACCTTTATGATGACTTCTGAAGACTGAGTCTAGTTTCTAGGAAAATGGAACAGATTTATAGAGGTAATCTAGTGGGATGCAGTGACTTCTATACTATTTCTTGTGTGAATTGCTGACTGGTAGTTGATCCTGAGCCATTGCCCCCATACGCATGTGCACCCTGGTAGCCTGGACAGTAGAGCCCTCAGTAAAATCAGCCAGCTGGCCACAAACCAGAATTTGGGCTCCCAAACAAGCCTCTGACTTGAGGGAGGTTGATGTCATCTGCCTTTATCCTGTGCCCTAACTTCATTGTTCTACATAACGTGTGGGAAAATCAAGGGACTAGTTGTTAAGAGAGAACAAGGCTTTGTTTGTGCCTAAAAGGGTCACGCTGGAGGTTTTTACCGTAAATAACTTTGGAACAGTATGAAAAAAAACATTTGATCTGGCTTCACCCCCGCAGTAGTATTGTTAGGGCAGCAACTGGTCTTTCGTTCTAATTCCTCCCCTTCCTCCCTCTCCTTCTCCCCCTCTTCCCCCAACCCCCGCTTCCCAGTCAAGCATGACGTATTGCTTATGTTAGGTTAATGTAGCAAATGCTGATAGAAGCAGGAAGAGAGCTTCTATCCATAATCATACCAGTGCCTGGAAATTTTCCATTTCTAGTTTTCACCACTTATACAAGCCTCCTTAAGCAATGCTTCTGTGCTATGCTGTGCCATCGCTGAATTGTGTTGGAAATTTGAAAGAATTTAATGTTGCTAAATGCTCTTGTGACCTAAGTTTGACTTTGTTCTGGGTTAAATCTAGATATGATCCTTTGATTTCAGGGATGCAATTGACAGACTTGGACTTGGTATTTGCTCTTGTTTGAATGATCGGGGTAAATTCATTTTATGCATTTTATGCCTATTAAATATAGCATCTAGGCTTTCAGAGTTGTCTATGTTCCTTGTGTTCAAGAACAATGGTGACTTGCAGGTATTTCTAATACTATTTTTTTAATCTAAAGCTACAGCATCTTTCATGATTTGGTGTTCTTTCTGCTTTTTTATATCTTAGAGTAATAGATCGCATAGCGCAAGATTCACTTGTGAACTCTTAACTAGATTAAGCATATAGACCCCAACCCTGATCCTTATCTATACACACGCAATTCTCTCTTTCTTTCCCCACACCTAATGTCATTGGGTCCTTCCTGCAATTTATTACTTATCAGGTTAAAAAACACATGCAGGAAATTCTGGAGTCATCTAGTATTTCTTGCTATCCCTTGTTAGCAGCTAAAGGTTTCCTTGAATACCTGCTGTTAGGCATTTTGTTACCCCTCAGTTTCTAAATCTTGCTGGTGCTTCCTTGAGAGTTTACTTGCCTTTTTCTGTTTCCGTGCAGTAACCATTTGGGCCCTAATCATCCCTAGGTTTAGTCAGCGTAGTATACTTTATCTAGTTTGTCATCCGTTAGCACTGCTAGGTTGAAAGTATGGTTAGTGACCTAAATGTTTACGGAGTGAGTTATCACTAACAAATAGTTATCATAGTAACAATATTGCTAACAGTGACAATAACAACATTTGAGTGCTTATCATGAGCCAAACACTGTTCCAAGCCCCTTTACCTGTATTAAATTTAGTCCTTAGAATAGCCTCATGAAGTTCACACTATTGTCCTTATCTTACATATGAGGCACAGCGAGCTTAAGGCTTTACAGCTAGTAAATGGCACAGTTGTTATTTGAACACAGACCTGAAGTCTGATTCTAGAACCTTTAGATTAACTACTATGCTGTGCTGGTAGGTGTTTCTGTTTCAGTTCATTTTTATTCAGTGTGTAGAGCTTCTAAAGGGACTTGCCGTTTCTAAATTCCTGGGTTAGTCATTCAGGAGCTACAAGGTTAATGATTATCCTTAAAATAATATATACACATTGTATTTTCAGTATTATACCACAGAATGATGATAACCCTGAAGAAGACAGAGAGCAGGTAGGAGCCTATTTGAAGGAAATAGATTTTACCAACTACACCAAAGCCATATACTGATTGACCTCTCTGCTGCTACAGTAGCACTCCTGAAAAAGAAGTGTTTTTCTTTTAAAAACATGTTCTTGGGTTGGTGGGGTATGTCAACAAATGAAAGCAACGTGTGGCCTGTACCTATAGGAAGACACAGACTTGCCACTTCTCCCATAGATTATATGTCATTTTTACAGGAGTAGGTATAGACTTGTCCAAATTAACTCTTTCCATAATACCTCATAAAAAGTATGTGAAAGTGCTTGTTTGCTTGCTTGGCTCTCAGTAGACTGTAAATTTCTTGAGAACCTAGAGATATGTGTGTATATATGTATATGTGTTTGACTTTACCCTTTTGGGAAAGTATTTTTTTAATAAACTATTTTAAGACAGTTTTAGATTTACAGAAAAATAGTGAAAATAGTACAGTTCCCATATATATTCCACATCTGGTTTCCCCTATTGTTAACATCTTTATGACACTGAATGAACCAGTATTGATGTTATTATCATCATATAAAGTCTTTATTCATATTTCCTTAGTTTTGTCTATTGGGAGCTCTTCCATTTGGCATATCCCCAGTCTTGGTTTTTGTTTTGTTATGTTTTATTTTTGAGCACTCCTTACCTTTTGGCAGTATAAGGTGCTTCAGGCTCATCTTGTATATTTCCTGCTTCAGTCCTGGGTTCAGCCATTTCTCCAAGGAGACCTGGTTCCTTTTATTAACGAGTGGTATTAGGAACCGAGATCTGGGTGATTAGTATTATTTTTAAGACACCTTTTCCTGGCACTTAAAAAAAATACACACACTGTGGTAGCTGCAAGCGGCCAAAAGTAGTCCCAGCCTTCTTGCAACTTTAGAATGAGGCTGGGAATTCTGTGAGCAGCAGCAAGAGGAGCTAGAATGGGGAGAAAAGTGGTAGTGCTGCAGGGCAGAGAGCCAGGGCATGGAATCATTCATCTAGTTCCTTCAGGTCCCACCTCTGCATTAGGTCAGGCAGATCGGTGTGGAGGGTCACTGAAAGCACCCATTTGAGTTGTATTTGTATCTTCAGCAAGGCCGTGATTGAAAATGGAGAGTCTGATATTGGTCACAGCCCTTTACAAGGACCTTCCTGATAAATTGTTCTTCCTGTTTAGTTCCAGGAAAATTATCTTTGAAGATAAATTTGTGAGCTTTCATCAGAAAACAAATGATGTCTGACCCAACTTGTTTCTCTCTTAGTCTTTTAATCTTGGCTTCCAGAAAACTTAGAGTCACATTTATTGTGCAGATATCATTTGCTCATTCAGGTTCTTGATAGCGCCTATTTGTTTCTTCCTCCAGGAGAACTCTATTCTCTTTTATTCTTAATTGCTTTATTTGCCTAGTGTTTGAGCCTAAGCTACTTAAAATCCTTTTGAAGTAGGCAGGGTGTTATCTTGAATGTTTGATAAAGGCTTCAGGAGCAGGACCTGCTCAGGAACCCGTTTTCTGGCCACAGCCTAGAATGGTCCAAGAAAATTCAATTCTAAATGAGTTTATTTTCCCAGTGACCTGTATTCTCAATTATTTGACAGTTTCAGTGTGAGCATTCACATATTCTTGACATCAGCTACTCTGCACATAACAGTTAACACTTTTTTCCCTACTTTTTAAGCTGTGAACTTTGATTTGCTTTTCTTCAGAGGGTGTTATATAGAAACTAATCTTTGTTACTTCCCATTCTTTGATGTTATATGGGCATATTTTATGGATTGATATTACTCTTGTTTAATTAAGAACTTTACAATAAATATGTTTATTATTGTTAAAAGGGAAGAACAGAATCCTTTAAGGGCTTGCTGTTATAGTAGGTGAAAGTGGCAGTTATTTATCATATTACTTAGGTGGTTCTTTAGTAGAATTTAAGAAGGGAAAAATAAAATCTCAATCCTTGAGAAACCAGATAATCTTTTAAAATGATCTATAATCAGAACATTTTAATTAAAGGAAATTTAAAACCATCATTTCAGCCTGTTAGACTTTGCCAGCCCTGGCTGGTCACCAAGCTTGGCCTAGTTTTCTATTTCCTAATTTTAGCCATCTGCTGATTTATGTAATTATGTTGGGGTTAGGGCATGTGATTTTTTTTTCCTTGAGATCAATGGCTTGGCTCCTCAATCGCTGCAAAGTAATGAACTACATGGTAAACCTACTGATATTCGGGAAAATTCTAGGATCTGTTAGAATGCGGAACAGTTCATAAAAGCCTAACACAAAGGTTAAGTTGTCAAGTTACCTGCCAAACTTGCAAATGTTTGGATAAATACCCTCATATAGTTCTGTCAACTAAAAGCCATAGAGAGTATAGAAATGTGGAGTCCCTGAGGGAATTGTGATCATTATCACACACTATTTCTGGGAAGTAAATTTCATGCTGATAAAATGTATGGGTGATGGGTCCTTTGCCTTCAGCCTCTAGGAAGAAAAGCATTTGAGTCTGCCTAGAATGAATTTTTAATACATTTTCAGATGTTATAGAAAGAACCAACAAAGCAAGTGGTTTTACCATGATTGTGGTTTCTCAGTACAATGTACAAGAGGACAGTGTAAACAGTTTTTACTCCTTTTGAGTACCAGTCAGAGGTATGGATTGTACCAGTCTTTCAGAAAAACATGGCAGACTTCTTAATTAATTTTGCAAATTACTTCATGAAGGCTTTTTGCCAGTGCTTTAAAAGAAAGTTTTCTGAACCACATCTGGGCTCTGTTATTATCTAGAGACACTCCTGTCCTTAAGTTAATAATTTTTTTGAAGAACCTTTTTAGTATCTTAGGAGAATACAAAGAGATCATAAGCTATTCTTCTAGGAAATAAGATGGTTGGGCAAATGTATGCCAAATCTTGTAAGCCCGATTCAGTTGGGTTGTTTGTTGTAGGCCAGTGACCTGGCCTCTTTCCTTGCCTGACTGCAGAGAAGATGACATCTGTGATGACTGTTCAGTATTGTACCCTTGATGATTATTCCCTGTTGTCCTCTACTGGTTTCATTTACATTTAAACATTTCTAGCAACCTGTAATCCTTTCCTTGTCCCTTAAGAATTAAACTAATGCAATGAGCAAATCTGGAAGCTTATTTTTATCCAAATAAGCCTTGGGGAAGTAGACATTTTCTGCAACTTTATTCATAGGAGCCAAAAACAATTAGAGTTTTTAGATCAACTTGGAATGTGAAAATCTGTTATTCCTGCAGTCAGTCTTTTTGAGCTTCCTCTTTGCTCTTAAGAATTGTCACTGTGCTTTTGAGTGCTGGGTAGTAGGAAAATCTGAGTATCTGATGGGTTAACAGATTCTGAAGAAAGGAAGAGTGGCAACCACACTGGCCACTACACATTACTCTGGGATTTGGTTAGTTAGTTCCCAGACCTTTTTGCCCTATCATGAGTGCGAATCCAAGGTTCTAAAGTCCTTTGTTATGCTTTTTCTTTTAGTTGATGATTAAGAAAAAGTATCACATGAGCAAGATGCCTTTGGGAATCTTCAGGGTTAAATATTTGCTTGTAGATTATCTACTAGTTATTGCTGACTTCAAGGCCTCTCTACCTTGTTGCTGCCTGCTCATTCCTCTAAGGTGGAAAATACAGACTGAACAGCTATGTCCCCCTCAAGAGGATTCTCAGGCTCTTTGACAACCATTGACCCAAAGAATCCATTCAGTTCTATTAATCTTTCTTGGCTTCTGTGCATTCCTCTTCTTTCAGACATTCCTTTTATGGGGAGGCAACATGGAATGTAGAAAGAGCATGGGGTTTGAACCACTTCAAATCCACATACACAATTTATTAACTGCGTGGTAATGGACAAGTTACTAAGTTTCCTCATCAGTAAAATGGGGATTGTTAGACCAGCTTATATAGGGTTGTTGTGAGGATTCAAGATTATGTATGAAAGTTTGTAGCAGAACTTCTTAATCCCCTTAGCCTTACAAACCACTCAATTACAGAACCCCAGCCTAAATCACTTAATACTTTTCTTTGCTCCTGTATCCTGGTTGTTAGGTGTTGCCACTGGAAATCCATGGTTCAGGATCTCAGCAGAGACCTCAGTGCTACCCAGCAGTTCTGTGTGATTTTGGTCAGCTTTCTTCCCATCCTATGCAGAGGTCAGAAATTGGTGGCCCAGAAGAACTTAGTTCTACAGACATGTTTCATTTCGCCTTGAAGTAGTTTTTTAAATTTTGGGATTGATTGTGAAGGTTTAAAAATTAGGAGATTTCAAATGAAAGTTAAAACATCTAGCTTCTTTTAGAAAATTGGATGATCTGAAAACCTGGTGTGCCACAACAGTCATTATTTTCTCCCTTGGGACAGGCCTATCCATCTTGTCACGTGGCTCACCACACCCTGTGAACATATACTGGTCCATTAGACTCAGATATGTTGCTCGCTTGATTTTTGTGGGCATTTACTTTTTGGTCTTGTCCTGTGGTCTTTCACTCCTTAAAATCCCTCAAATCTGTCCCCTTCTCTCCATACCTAAAGCCCTCATCATTTCTAATTTGGAGTACTGAAATAGTGTCATAACCCAACTTCTTATCTCTAGTATTATCCCTCTTGAGTCTGTCTTCATAGTATTATCAGATTCATCTATCTAAATTGCAAATAGAATCATATCACTCTCTTGTTTCAGATTCTCCATTGTCTTTCCACTTTGTACTAAATGAAGTTTAAACTCCTTAACATGGTGTTGCAGCTCTACATGATCTAGTCAGTACCTCTCCAGTCACTTAACCTCTCTGTGTCTCAGTTTCCTCCTGTGGAACATGGGAGAAATAATAGTTCTTACCCATAGGGTTATAATGAACATTAAATTAAAATGCATATAAAATACTTGGTACAGTACTTGACACTTGTTAAGTGCTCAATAAGTATTAGCTTATTAGTATTATGATGATACCATGTTTTTGTTTGTTTGTTTGTTTGTTTTTCTAGACCCCCGGCCTTTGTATTTGCTGTCTTTCCTACTCTGATTCTTCCCTTGATTGCAACTCATCCTTGAGGACTCAGCTCATATATCACCTCCTCCATGATACATTCCCTGATGCTCCATAATCCTAGGTCACCTGTGCATACCTTTTCACATTGCAGCGAAGTCTCATTTCTTATTCTAGTCCTTATTTAGACTCTTAAGCCCTTTGAAGATAGGAACTATCTTACACATCCTTGTATCCCCAATGACCACTGCAGATCTAGGCATCTTAAATGCTTGACAAAATTGATACATCATTCATGGATGAAGATATTTGATTAGTATTACTGCTGTTGTTTTTAGGAATTTAGAAGATGTCATAAAACCTTTTTTACTAACCTATTATTTAAAATGAGTTAATAAACCCATTTTAGTGATAATTATTCTTTAGTTATTGTTTTTTTCCAAAAAATGAAATAACTTTATTTCTGACCATGAGGAATACATGCTGTAGTAGAAAATAGAAAGAATACAAAGTGTAAAGAAGAAATCTTACTACTCAGCAATAACTAGTATTATTAAAGTGTTTTGAATATATAAGCTTATGTGTGTGCTACTCAATTTTCATATTTAAAATCTTACCTATAAATGAATCTTATTGTACAAACAGCATTAAAATATCCAGTTTAATATAATGAAGCCACTACTTTTGTGTTCCACATTGCAAGGAGCTTCCTGTCTCAGGTAATGAAATGTGGCTTCTACTAAGACACATGTGCTCTAGGAAAGAAGTCTGAGATCCAGTCCGTCATGTGACCCTGTCATTCCCTCCTTTATAGGTGACCATTCACTTACCAATATATGCCATTTCATCTGTGCTTACAGGCCATTCTCTAAGAACAGAGCAGTTTAAGTTTGGAGAACTAAAGCTAACCACCTAAAAGAAAGGATTGATCATTTGTGGAAGCCAAGGATGTCTTTTTTTAGGAAAACTTGTTTATCCCCCGTGCCTGTCTCCTACCCCACGTAGCTATTGCCATAATTAACATGGCATTTGCAGGAATAAATCTACCATATTTTCTTCTCTCAAAACGACAAAACTAATGCAGGTCTTCTTTTTCTTCTCTTTATATCAAGTGTCCCATTTCCACTATCCACCCCCACCTCAACCCTATCAAGATTTATTTTATGGAAGAAATGTGTTCTTACATATCTTTCTCTTTTTTGTAGTATGCTCTTTTGGTAATTGTCCACTTCCATTTTTGTGACACGTCCCTTTCTAGGGAGCGATACTGGCCTACATTCCATAAAGTGAATCTTTGTTGCTAAACCCAATTTATATCTCAACTGTCATTCTATGGTGGCAGCAGATTTTAGCCTGCAGTGTGGATAGGCTGTTTGAATGAATGAAATTTGCTATACTTGGATTTCATCTTCTAATCCAATTCCTATCTTTTGGAATGGTTGGAACATAGTTATCATAATGAGAAATGTCAACTGTCTTTTATAGACAGTGTTTCTTTCCATTTCTCCAGTTTCTCTTAAGTTTACTTCCCAAGTGCTATTTGCTCCCTATTCTTACTTACTTTTTTGTTTTAGATCACAGATTCTGCTGGCCATATTCTATACTCCAAGGAGGATGCAACCAAGGGGAAATTTGCCTTTACTACTGAAGATTATGACATGTTTGAAGTGTGTTTTGAGAGTAAGGGTAAGTAATCAGAGTTTTCTCTGAATTAAGCATCTTCTCTCAAGTTAGAGCATGAACTTTCTCTCTTGGGCTGGCAGGAAGAGGAGATGAAAATTACATTTGTTGGGCTGCACACACATGTAAGTGAAAGTAATGTTCTTCATGTGCAAGAATAGCCAAATATGCTGTGACATACTTGGCTTGAATGATAGAGTTTAATTTGGTGTAGATGCTAGAAAATGCAGTAAGTCCTTAATGTCATTGATAAGTTCTGCAGCTTTATGCAAAACAATGAAACAAATTTTACCATAAGCAAGAGTTAAGTTCCTATAACATCTCATCAACATTATACCAAAGCAAGATTGAATTAAACATTATTTAATGCATTTATATGCTAGTAACATGTTTTCTAGAGGATTAGAAGTAGGGTCTATCAGACAATATATGGCAAAGTCAGAAGCAGTTTTGGTCTTCAGAGCACTTGTTATTTCCTAGTCCTGATATCTTGCTATGGAGTCTTCTGTGTATCTCAAGGCCAAAATCCCATAGTAACTTTTAGGCTGATCACCTGATGGTTTCTGCAGTCAGTAGTAGGTGAAAAGGCAGATTCCCTTTCACTCCCTATTCTTTAACTTCAAGAACACTAGACTCTAAAATCTGTATGTGCTTATACTTATATTAGTTGGGACCTCTTTGGGCCACAAGACAGAGAAACATAACTCAAACTGCTTAAAGAGAAAGAAGAGAAAGACATTTGACTCTCGGACCTGGGAAGTCTTCAGTGTGGTACTGACGTCAGGCACAGCTGGATGTTGGAGTTTTAACAGTTATCATTGGACCCCCTACCTATCCTTTAGTGCTTCTTTTCCTTTGCCTCCATTTGACTTTATTCTCTGGCTTTTCCCGTATGGCAGCAAAAGGACTCCTGGCAATTTTGCATTTACAGAATATTCAGAACATATGATCCTAGAAGAAGAGCAAGCACCTTTGTCAACAGCACTAGTAGAGACCCAGGAATAGCAGATCAATTTGTTGCTTTTGACAGTTAAGCAAGAATTGACTCCCTTGATCTAAATTGGATCAATTTAGCCTAAAAGCTAAGGGAGTTCGCCTGAAGTAAATGGAATAATAGATTAATAATAGAAAATTAAAGGACTTAATAGTGATTTCATGACTGATATCCTTCTCCCTGCCCCCACCTCTGCCACTTCCAGAATGTGTCAACAATATTCTAGACATTTCCCCATGGTTATGCCACGCTTACCTCAAAACCAAGATGTCTAAGACTGTATTCATGAACTTCTCCTTCAAACTGGTTCCCCTCTCTCATCAATATTACCACCACCCTTCCAGTTACTTGGGCTTACATTTTTGAAATTTTTTTTGTCCTTTCCAGTCTATCATCAAGTTATACTGATTCTTCTTTCAAAATATCTTCTATATCTGTCACCACACAAATCTGAACTCTTAATATTTTAAATCATGAATTATGTCATTAGCCTTCTCATATCCCTGTTTTTAATATATTCAAATACTGCTACCAGATTTATCTCCCAAAACATATCTTTCGCCACGTCAGTCCTCTGTACTGGCAGTAATGTTCCTGTTCTATGGAATGAAACCTAGAATCATAAAATTTTTGAACTGGTATCATGGCATTTAATAGTCTGTACTCTCACTTCAACCTTATTTTCCACTACTCATCAGGCCCCAACCAGCCTGGTTTGCTCTGCCCTCTAAATATGTCACATTTATTCATTTCCTGGAATACCCTCTTCCCATATAAACATAAGTTTACCTTTAGTTCTTTTAGAGTATTTTCCTCAGCATTCTAGCCTGTTCAGTCAAGTTTCTCAATCAATTGATGGAACCATTCAGCAAATACTTATTAGGTACCCTTATATACCAAGCACTGTTCTAGGTGTTGGGATATAGCAGTTAATAAAACAGAAGTCTCTGTTCTTGTGGAGCTTGCATTTTCATTGGAGCAAACAGACAAATAAATATAAGTCAGGTGGTAATGAGGGCTTTGGAGAAAAAGCAGCACTTTGAGATGCTGAGCATGTCTCAGAAACAGCAAGGAGGTTAATGTGGTTTCCTCTAAATAGTACATCACTTACTGGTTGGATTAGTTATTTAGGCATTTGGATATATCACATGCACACAGCTTTGTGTTGTTAAATGTCTCATGTACATATGTCTAATATTCCCAGTTTTAAACTTTTTGAAGAGTTTAAAATTAACCCTGACCTACCCTAGCCCAAAACCTAGTCATGAACCTACCGTAATTCTAACCCTAAACCTTACCCTAATCCTAACGCTAAACCTAAACATAACGCTAAACCTAAACATAATGCTAAACATATCTTTTGTTCTGAATTTTTTATACGCTGATGCTGTGCATGTAGATGCCTAGGTACTAATTTTTTAAAAAAATGTATATATATATATGTATATGTATAAAATATATATATAATATATGTATACACACAGAGACATGTTATAATAAGCACTCAATTTCTATGCTCATTTGTGTTCTCTGTTAATTCTGATTTAGCAATCTGCTACCTTGTAGTCTGGGGAGCACCTTTTAAAAAATGTTTTTTTGCCAGGCACATGCAGACAGAAATTACTGAAGGGTCTTTTTACAAAGAAGAGCCTTTATGGCCATGATGTCAGCTAAAGGAATAGGCTGGCTGTTCTGTGTCAGAGATTGTATGGTCTGGACTCAGACCAGCCAGAGGTCTGTGGTTTTGTGGTTTCACTTGTGTTTGAATAATGCTAATGCTATGCTCTGGCGAACAGAAAGCGGAGAGTCTCAGGAAGAGAATATCTTGATCATTTGGACCAGGCGGCATTGTGAGCTGCTTGGATTTCACAACTTTTTAAATGAGGAAAGAGAAGCAAAAATTTGCATTTGCCATGCTGTGATCACTATTACACATTGGATTTGGGAGAAATGACCTCTCTGGGTGCCGCTTTTTTATTTTGTTTTGGAGACATTAATGCTCAGAAGGCATCTTTGACTTGTCATCATTTCTTAATCCTACCTATTCAATCTTATTTCTGTTGCTTTCAAATTGATTCTTCTAGTCCACTCAAAAGAACTTCTTTATTGTCTTTTAATGTCATACTCATTTCAATATGTGAGCCTTTGCTCATGTTGTCTTCTGCCTAGAATACTTTGTCCTACCTTCAAGTGCTCCCTCTTTAGTGAAGTCTATATACAACTAATCTCTTTCCTTCTCTAACCTTTGCTCCTTAACTGGGATTATCTGAACCAGTTTTTTTTTTTTCTCTTAAAGTTTTATACTGCTTTGCATTTTCACTGTAGCTATTATGCATCTTTATGTCTTAGATCCCCGCTGAATTTTTTGAAGGCAGAAATTATAATCTCCAGCACAGTTCTAGCAATCACTGAGTTCTCAATGAGTAGTTTTTGAATTGACTTCAGCCCATTTCAGAAAATCTCCAGTGTCTCTCAGGCAGTAGAGCATACAGTACCATTCTCTGTGGCTTATGGTCTCAATAATCCCAGTGCTTAAATGGCACTGTTTCCCAAAACTCCTAATTTCATGCATGCAGTTTTTATTTTATAAGTAGTCAGGTAAATTCCAGAGGATTGGGGCTGAGCAGTTTTCCAGGGCTCTTGTGTCTTTCTCTTTCTCCTACTTAATGTTTTAAGATTAGAATTCCTTTTTGATCAAGCTGAATCAGATTACCTTTCCTAATATGAACATTGCTCTGTTGGCCCTACTATCCCAAATAGACGATCCTCTTTCTAAGAAGCATCGCTGAGAATTGTACTCTTGTCAAGTTTTTTCTTGGGCTGTTCTGTTTTAAGGGCTTCGTAGGAATAGTCCTATAACATTTTATTTATCTATTGAAATGGGTTTACATTGACCAAAATGTTTGAATTAAACTGGAATGTTAGATAAATCTTGTGTTCTTTTCAATACTCATGTTTATATTAAGTAAATCCAAGCTTAATATGTGCCCAATAATACTTCTCTTAACATTTGACAGAATAACCTTTTCAGATGTGAAAATGTACTTTCTCAGCCTAAGTTAGTGCCCACTAGCTCTTGGTCTATATGCCAGTCGGTTTTATACTGTTTTGACTTTTTTATTTCCTATTCCAGTAAGCCTGTGTGTTTTCTCCTGTTTTGTTCTTCTGTAGTACTAGCTGCAGGATCTTGTGTCCTGCCTGCTCAGAGATGTTTGCCAGCAGCATGTTCTCTTTGCTTTCCGGCACCCCACACAGACAGAGGCTTTGTCTGGAATGCTTGTGATTTTAGCCAGAGCCAGGAATTTTCTGCAGCTGAGTAGGGGGAGGAGTTACGGCTTTTTCCTTTTATGGGGGTGGGGGGTTGTTGTTATGGAGAAGGAGGATGGGTGGGTGATTTCCCAGAATTTTAAATATTCCTCACAATGAATCCTTTGATTTCTTTCTCAGGAACAGGGCGGATACCTGACCAACTCGTGATTCTAGACATGAAGCATGGAGTAGAGGCAAAAAATTACGAAGAGGTAAGTCCAGCCGTAACAGCCTGAGGAGGCAGTAGCAGCTGTGCCGTGAGGTTTCTGTGACCTAATCAGGCCAATGGGCTGTGTTATGCCCAGAAGGCTCTGGTTTTCTCAGCAGTCATGTGACAACCAGCTACAATTTTATTGATAGAAAATGTTGTATTAACAGCCTTGAACAATAATTTTGGCTGTGCTCTTAGCCAAATGACCAAGCCAACTGTCCCATAAAAGTGTTGGTATGATAAAACACTCAAGCATATACCATTAGCACTCTTGAGACAGAAAACAGATATATATTTATAATTTTTAAAAGCTGGAATTCATTTATATATTACAAAGTTAAGAAAAGTGATTCGTTTTTAATTCTTAAACCTTTTATTCCCAGATTGACGGCTATGTATGTATGTAGAGCATGGATTCAGTGCTGCTTAGACTTGAACTGTGCTGCCTTTGAGAAACACAATAGTCAAAAATAGCTTTTAGTTGAAATAATTTCAAACTTTTAAGGAAGAGAGCAAGAGGGAAGAAACAAATGCAAGAGACTCGATAATGATAATGAATAGAAATGTTTGCCAATAGGAAGTGTTATAATGAATAAAAACTGACATTTATTTGGGTAGTAGGGAAGTAAAAGTACATAGAATAAGTGGAAGGGGGACTGAGCCTTTTTCATACCTATTATGAGAGACTCTGAGGGCAGCACAGAATGGTTCTTCAAATCAAGAGCACCTTTGAAAAACCACAAGAACTATTTAAGACTGGAGGATTGATCTTTACAGTCAGATAAGAGTCTTTAAAACAGTACCCGACGGCATGAAGGAGAGGAAATGTAATTGGCTTTTGAAGAATATAAACTAAAAAACAGGAAAGTTGTTTTAAGTGATTTGAGAGAATTTTCTAGAACCCTTGGAACAGAAGTTGCTCTGTCTTTGGTCAGGACTTGAAAGGGAATATCCTTTAAAATGGAAGAAAACTGGAAGTGACTGGCTAATTCTGTGACAGGAAGTAGTAGTACAATTGTAGCTCTTCAGGCCTTTCCTCTTTTTCCTAGTGCAAGTGTTCAGTTGAACAAAACTAGATTAAGTAATTTGTAGGCAGTAAACAGGAGCAAATGATGCAGTAGTGAATGGAAGATAGTTCCTGTCTCCAGGGTAGTTTAATTAAAAGAAAGAAAGTAGTGAGAACCTCTTTATTTGATGAACTTAAATTAAGGTAAAGTAAAAAATCCTTTTAAAATTTCATGATTTAGAAGAGTCTTAATTATATTTAAATAAGATAACTTCTTAAAGTGCTGTTAGGTATAAAGCACTAAGAAAAATGTAGTTATGAAGAGGAAGAAGAATAGGTAAAATAATTTTCAGGTTTTGATTACGGCTGCTGTATCCTCAACCTCATATCATTCTCTAAGTAAACATTCATCGAATTCCTATTATGTGCAATTTTACTTTTTTATAATTTTTTTACCCTAATGTGATAGCTATCATAAGATGGTACATATTAAATAAAAGGCCACCGGATTAGACATTAGACATAGCTTGTTCTCTAGAACAGATTTTTTTGTATTATTATGAGTTTACGTATAGAACGATGTGGGCATCACTATTATATGGCATTTTAGAACTCCTGTACCTCCTGGAATTTTCCTTACCCTTGGACTTTGTTGACACTGGGAAAGGGCCATTATCTTTCCTGACCTTTTGCTAGCGGGGAATCCCTAGCAGAAAGCAAACCACAGCGCTTCCTTTGCGCTGTTTCCTGCTTTGGAAGTCTGGCACGTCCTAAGCCTTTCTTTACGCACACGGTTACAACACAGCTCTAGATTCTGTTTCTTAACTAAGAAACTCCTCCTACTACTTTCTTTGGCAACCTACCTTCGCTCCTCCACCCCTCCCCCCGCCCCAAAAGCAGACCAAATTGAGACAGAGAAGTGGTTATGACACGGCCAAAGACCAGTCCTTTTCTCAATCTACAGCAAAGCTTCCTTGAACCTAGCTTAGATATAGCTGTTAGTTGTCCCTGGACTAATGCCTGTGACAGGAAAATGGATAATGGAACCAGTTGTTCCCTGGTTAATTACCAGCAGAGGCTTTGAGGCATTTAATTTCAGGCCCTTGAGATAATGGAAAGCATTTGTCTCCAGAGGATTTGGGTCCTTTGGCAGCAGTATTTTGTTCAGGAAGGTGGCACATTTCTCTAATTTTCTTCACATTCAGTATATCTCTCCCTCACGTTTGTGAACTTTATAATTCTGAAATCCCATGTGGCCTTGTAAAATTCAGTAGTAATCAATGTCTTAATAGCTGGGCAGAGTATCACACTACCTACTAAATTGTTATAGAGGATTTAATTAGTTAATGCATGTGGAATAGCTATGTAAACAATACAAAAGTAAGATGATATTTGGAAGACAAGATGATTGCTGAATTGTAAAGAAGCATAGAATCTTGTTTGAATTCTTAAAAGAGAAAGAATGCTTATGTCCTCAGAAATAAAGCACTTTATTATTCCCTCTTGTATTTTAAGGACCTCTCACCTCTATCCTTTGCTCATGGGGTCGGGGTAGAGGGGCATCTTTGCAGATTCAGTTTGTCAGTTGAGCCATTATATTTTAATTTGTCATCTGTAAACTATAGCAACTCTTGGCAAGGACTTGCTGTCTTAATTGTGCAGTTGTGAGAATGAAGGCAGTTACTGTCCCACAAAGAAAGAGCTGTCAGATACATGCTCTAACTCTTGGGCTGTGTATGCCCTTTCCTGCTATAGATGTCAGCATTTTCACCAGAACTAAAATTCTGCTTTGCTTAGGGGTTCTTTGTCAGTCATTTGCTATCAACAGATACACCAAAATCACAGTTGCTGTCATCATTGCCAATGCCGAAGGATTCCTAAAAGGTCTGTTTCTCTGGATGCCCTTAGGAAGAAGGAACTGGTTCTTTTTCTTTTTTTTTTTTAATGTGCACAACAATCTCCAGATAAGAGTATGATTACCAAGGGGCTGGTTCCATGTACTAGATCCAAAATTCCTTTCTTGACATAAGTTGAATGAGATAACATGAATAAGGTACCTGACACATAGTTGGTCAGTTCAGTAGATTTTAGCTCCCTTCTCCTACCCTTTCTGGAAACTGCCATATGGCTATGACAGAGTAAATAGGATCTACTAAATTCCATTTAGCCTTAAGATTGGCAATGTTATCTGGACTTATTTTGTCATAATAGGGACCTTTTGCGCTTCCGTGAAGAGGCTTGTGGTTCACAATACGCCATGTGCAAGTAGACTTGTCCTGTGTAGTTCCGTCTTCTTTATCTTGATTGCATTAGGCTAGATGGTTTCCACTTTTATTGCTGTGCTTTTCAAATTTTCAGGGGCTGTGTTGCGGGGCGTAGAGATAAGCAATTTGACTGACTTCAGCTTACCCACAAGAAGCTTCTCTCTTGAGTCTCGGTGCTCTATAAAGGGAAAGAAACTAGTGATTCTCTAGAAGCTGGTTTCACATGTGTGTTTTTCAGAGTTAACACCATTCCTTGGTATAATTACATATCACTGAACTCTTTAGATTTAAATCATTATTAGAGGACTGGAAAATTCAGATACAGTTTAAGAAGAGTAATTTTACAGTTATTTTAGAGGTGTTGTAGATATACAAGGGAAGGCTTTATAACTTTTAGCTTTTCCAAACAGACCTGCCATTACATATGAGAGTGATAGATATCATGGTAAAACTATCTCCTAGGCAGTGGGCCTCCTGAAAATGAATGCAGAGTGAAAACAGATGCAGAGTGCTCTTAGCGTGCAGAAAATGCTTGCTTCAGGGAATCAGCAGCACTTATTATCTGCTGTAAGAAAATTGGCTTCTTTGAAGAATGCATAGAATGGACATAACAAGTCAGTTTCAAGTGTTTGCCATGTGTTAGGTATGTGAGACTATACAAAGTATACATCGTGTTAATTTCATTGAGTTGAAGGCCAAACTTACATAGGGGAAAAGGATAAAAATCAAAACAATGTGCATATGACATTGTATGATTGAATGTTAAATGTGTGTCTCAGTCTAAGTTCTGTAGGGCTTTAGGGAAGAGGAAATCAGTGGGGACAGGAGTGCTAAAAGGAAGCTCCATGGTTAAGGCTTGAAAAGTAGGGTTTGGATACACTGAGTGTATGTGCATTTGGAAGTCATAGATTTGGTTTTGCTTGCATTTTATAGCAGAGCTTTGCAGTTTTGATGCTGAATAAATGCTTTGATGACTCTGGGTGGGGAGTCAAGAGACCATGGTTCTGCAAATCTTGGCCTTCCACTCAGAGGACTGAGTAGCTTTGTGGAATCTTCAGTTTCCTTGTTTGTAAAATGAAGCACTCATAGGTCTAATATTTGATAATTTAACAGTTAAATGCAGCCTACTAGGGGAATGCTACCCTCTAGTGGAGAACCTATGGTCCACACTGTCGAACAGGCTTTGCTTTTATCAAGCTTTTGGCAAGAACACATCATCATTGCAGCTTTGGAAGAGAGAAGTAGACTAGATGAATAAATGGCCTTCATGAAACATGTATAATTTCACATTCTTACGGACACTTTGAACATTAAATCGGATGTTCAGAAGAACACAACAGTTGAGATATTGATAGAGGTTTTCTTGTTAGTTTATTGTGCTGACTATGATATAAAGTCTTGATGATACTCATTGAATACTTAGTCCTGGGTAAGTGAAGAGGGTTTTCCTGAGAATACTTAATGATAATTTTTTTTTAATTTTATTTTCATAGTCTGTAAAAATTTGAATAACAACAATATGAAACCTAGGAAGTTTGACTAATAAACTGGACCACTTACCTGGATCTTTATGGCCTAATATTTACCTTTGATCCAGAAAAAACTTAGTGTGGTTATCTGGTTTTCTTCATCAAATTTTTAGTACCTACAGAATAAAATGTAAACTCAGACTTGGATTCCAATCCCGGCTCCCAAGCTCTGAGGTCTTGGGAAAGTTATTTAATAATCTGAGCCTTAATTTTTTCATCTGAAAATGTAAGGATAATAATATTTATCTTATATAGAGTTATGAGGGTTAAATGATATTGCACGATATAAAATGCGTATCACATTCTGAGTATATACTAAGAGGTCTAATTCATTATACTACCTTCATCCTCTTGCCCAATTTAGCTCCAGCCTAACTCTTGAGCCATATATTTGCTATTATCCACCACCCTCCCCCAAGCACTTGTGTGTGTTGGCATGCACACACGTGCATCAGCCTACTTATGACTAGATTACTCACGATCTCCTAAACACAACCTGCACTTTCCTTCCTCCGTGTTTTGATTTGCATGTTCCTCTCAGCCTCGAATGTCTTTCTCTCTTGTCTTTTTCAAAGTCCTGCACAACTTGTGAGACCCAACTCACCCACTTCCTGTTAGACTTTATCCTTTCAACTATAATTAATCTCATGCTACTTTCTTTCCATTCCACTCTTAATGTGTGCCTTTGTTGTAGAAGTTAATACCTAATGACTTATATTATGGTTATAGCTTTTTATGTGAGCCTCTCCACCAGACTGTGAGCTTATTAGGAGCAGAGAACATAATTTATCTTGGTACCATGCACATAATAAACATTCAAAAAAGCATTATTATTAGGATCTTAAATGTGAAGAAAACAACAACAAAAAAATCTTTTTACATTTGTTTTGATTTTTAGGTTTAGATTAAATGTAGAAATATATCCATTATCGTTTTTTTACCGTTGGGTATTCATGTTAGGTGGTTGAAATAACAAGTTGGTTTTTAATATTGTTTTAGTCTCTTGGCAATTCTTTAAGTTTCCTAGGTCTTAAGTTAATATCAAGAGTAAGAGTAGTTATTAGGTAGAGGTGTTTTTTTAGGAAAAGAGACCTTCATCCCACTCAGAAGTCTGAATTACTGAATTTACTGAATTAAGGACAGTATTAAGTAGGGATTTCATTGAGGTAATAAAATCGAGTTAAACAATAGGAATTGAGCTGTTTGGTTATGAATAGAATCTTCTGTACGACCTTTACTAGGAAAAGGGTTAGGGAATTGAATGATTAAGTAGACAATGTGGAATACTGTACAGCAGTTAAGAATGAGGTGAATCTGCAAGCACTGAAGTTTTTGGAAAGATCTTATTAAATGATAAAAAAAAGCAAGCCATAGAACAGTATATATACATTATGATCCCATTCATAAATGATTTTCCTGTGTACATTTATATACAAACAAAGGCATAAATAGTATGTATCATCTAACAAGGTCTAGAAAGATATACACCAAGTTCATAACCATGGTCACCTCTGAGAAGGAATGTGTTGATACGGAAATTGAGCTATGAAGGTGGGCTTGTGTTTGTTCCCTTTGCTTCTGTATAGTTTAAATTCTTTAGCAGGAGAACATACTTACGTGTTGCTCGTACAATTGAAAAATAAATGAAACACCAGAAAGGAAAAGCATTGGGAACAAGTATTTTGGGCTACAATAAAATCTACAACAGCCACTTTATTACCAAATTTATTTTAATTCATCCATTTTTAGGTTTTAGGCGTCATTTAACAACCCCAAAAAAAGGTAGGGGAGGGGGTTAGAAGTAGTCTTCAAAGTAATTTTAAAAATTATTTTCAGCTGGCAGAGGCACAGCCATCGTTTCACTTCCAGTTCCTTTTGCAAGTTTCTATTTAAGGAACTTTAAATCATTCATTTCTAGAGAAGTACTATAGCATTGCTTTTAAAACTCTCTCATTCAGGAAGCTTGGAGGTAGAAGTATAGACCAGGAGGGAAA
Source organism: Pteropus medius (assembly GCF_902729225.1). Taxonomy (NCBI): domain Eukaryota; kingdom Metazoa; phylum Chordata; class Mammalia; order Chiroptera; family Pteropodidae; genus Pteropus; species Pteropus medius. Next base: position 3,257,681 of record NW_024349797.1, on the reverse strand, counting down.
ATGTTAAACAGGCTAAGATTCAGCTTATATAGCTCTTGTATTGGTATCTTTTTCCTGGGGAATTTCTTTGCTCTGTAGCTCTATGTGACATATATGATACATGGTCTAGGTTGATGGCAAAACCTAGCATTTGGGCATTCAGCTAGGAGAGTTAGCTTAATGCATTAACTTAATCATTGGTTAAATCTTATACCAGTTAGCTCTCTTCTGTTCTGCAGCTCTCAGTCACATGATTAACTCTAGCCAACATTTTACAAATGTAAGAAAATGTATATCCAGTGAAAGAAATCTTAGGTAGATCATTACAAATCTATCACCACATTTTATATACCTTAAGTATCAACTCAATTTTTATATCCCTATCTTAACAGCAGCAGTTTCTAGTTTTATTTTAAATAACTTGTCTTATTCTTCACGTTTAGTGAAGAATACAGATAAGCAAAGAGAACTTAAGAATACCCTTTAACTCTTCCCAGTCATTTCATGTTAACTGTTGTTAACATTTAACAGAGAAAAAGAACAAGGAAGGTGAATTGGATAGGAGAGAAGAAAAAGTAGGGAGTTCTGTAGATTATGGTAAAGAGGAGGTAAAGAAACAGATGTAGAAAAATGATTTTTGAAAAATTCTCTGTATGGAAAATTTTAAGAGCAACTATTATATAAGTTTTAAGATCTGGACTGCTCTGGCAATATATCCCCATTTTAGAGCAAATAATAATTTTAGATTAATAAGAAAAACAATTAGAATAATGAAATCCTTGCTCTTGTCATATCTTGGGGGTTTCACTGATGTCTAGGTTGAGATAGGAAGACAGTTCATTTCTTTCTCACATCCTTCCTTCCTTAGCATACCGTGAAGTTCCTGGAGATTTTTCTTTTTTAATAACTGGCAGTGTCATTCTAAACAAAAAATGCAGTGCGATTTTTTTAGCAGACCTAGGATTCATCTGGGCTGTGGAGCTCTAAACCTAAACCCGTTGTGGGATTTTAATGAGCAAACCAGAATTCTCTAATTTTGTAGCTTGAGTTATTATCTTAATGCTAGAGTTATACCTATTCTCTTATTCCTATGCATTCACTATTGGGAATTTGGCGATTTTTCTTCTGATACCATATTTGACTTATTATGCTAATAATATTGTTTGTTTCTTAGACTTGAATGGAAGGGTAAAGTACTTTATTAAAGTCAGAAATCTTGGGAAAATAATATATCTTACTTTACAGTCTTCCATATTATAGTAGTTCTAAGGAGATTTTAATCAAAATTAAAGTCTAAAAAAGTCTGAGATGGAAACATGTAAACAATAGTAGGGAGGGGACCGGAAGCCCAGACCTTAAAATATGTTAGAATGAAGACAAGAGATTTTAGGTTTGGTGTAACTTTTTAAAAGACACCTCTGTTGCCTTGTGTTCTTGACCGGAGCAGTTTTTTTCAGGGAGTGGGTTCATAATTTCTTTCTTTTCCAGATCGCAAAGGTTGAGAAGCTGAAACCTTTGGAAGTGGAGCTACGACGCCTAGAAGACCTTTCCGAATCTATCGTTAATGATTTTGCCTACATGAAGAAGCGGGAGGAGGAGATGCGTGATACCAATGGTGAGGGGAAGGCAGCTTTGGTTTCTCAATAAGTGAAGCATAAAGGATTCAGATCTCCAAACTTCTAATTCTGGTGTACCCTTTTCTCAGTTTTGCCAAAGGTATATGGGAAGATAATTGCTTACCTCAGCGTTGTTGCTACAGGTCAATGAGCCCTGTTAGAGTTTTCACGGGAATAGAAATTTCTGTGATAACGCTGTTGACTATATTCTCAGCTTATCGTGTATCAACTTGATAGTGCAAATCTTTATAATTTTTAACATGGAATTTTAAGAAAAAGCTATCTGAAATCCTACTTTTAGGCCTGGAGACAGTGAAGTTAATTGCCTTTTCCCCCTGGCTATTATTTTGCCTGCTGAGCCTCACTTTATTACATTTACAACACTTTTGTTTTTTTAGAGTCAACAAACACTCGGGTCCTCTACTTCAGCATCTTCTCGATGTTCTGCCTCATTGGACTAGCCACTTGGCAGGTCTTCTACCTGCGTCGCTTCTTCAAGGCCAAGAAGTTGATTGAATAATAAGGCCCACTCTCCTCCCACCCTGTATCTCAGCCAGCAGAACATCACTGGGACATGCCTGGCCTCAGGCATCCTACCAACAGCACCATCAAGGCACATTGGAATTTTCTTTCCAGAACTGATCTCTTGTTGTGGGAGGACATAGGTTACCACCTATACCCAACAAGTCATTGAGGAACTTCTTTTTAACTTGATAGCATTTGGACTGGTTTTGCAACAATAGGACTATTATTAAAGTCACCTATGACAAAAAATAGGGGTTACCTAGATAATGCCAAAGCCAGCATTTGTACTGGGTTTCCTCATGTGATCTGTTTGAAACATATTTTCTTTCCTTCTACTTGCTCACCAGTTTGGGCTTCCACTTTAGTTCCTTTACCAAGATTTGTATGACCATGTGGAACTTGTTTCATTCTGATTGTCCACTTCGGATTTCCATGTGAAAACACCCTTAACTTTATCTTAACCCTAGTTAAAATGTTTAGGTAGCTTCTGGTAATATCTTTTCATAATTTTCTGTCTCTTAAAAGGGAAGTGACACCTCATAGAAATGCGCTTTGAATTATAGGTAACTCTTAAAGAATATTTCGTTTTAGAGAATTAAAATATTTGTGCTCAACTGCTTGAATTTTTTTTCCGTGTATTTATGTGTATTTAGTTCTATGCAGTTTTATTACATGTGTAGATTTGTGTGACCACCGCAAGTTGCAGAACAGTTTCATCACAGGGGTCCTTATTGCTATCCTTTCATAGCCATAGCCACCTCCCTTCCTTACCCTCAAGCCCAACCTCTGGCAACCACAAATCTGTTTTTCATCTCTCTAATTTTGTCATTTCAAGAATGTTATATAAATGAAATCATACAGTATGTAATCTTTTGGGATTGACTTTTTTTCACTCAGCATAATTCCCTTGAACAATCTATGTAGGTTGTTGCATGTATTAGTACTTTGTTCCTTTTTTTGCTCAGTAGCATTTCATGGTATGGATGTACCACGCTTTGTTTAACCATTCACCCAGTGAAGGACATCGGGGTTGTTATGAGTTTTTGGCTGTTACCAATAAAGCTGCTGTTAACATTCATGTACAGGTTTTTATGTGAACATAAATTTCATTTCTCTGGGATAAATGCCCAAGAGGGCAATTGCCAGGTTGTATGGTAAGCACATTTATTTTTGTAAGAAATCGTCCTACTCTTTTTCCAGAGTGAGTGTGTCATTTTATGTTCCCACCAGCGATGTATGACCAGTCAGGTTTCTCCACATCCACACAGGTATTTACTGTTATTATTTTTTATTTTAGTCATTCTGATAGATGTGTTTAATGATACCTCATTGTGGTTTTATTTTTGCTTTTTCATAATAGCTAATGATGTTGAACATCTTATCCTATGCTTATTTGCCATCAGTATCTTCCTCATAGTAATCTGTTCTTGTGCTTTGCCCATTTGCTAATTAGATTATTCTTTTTACTAATGAGTTTTGAGAGTTTCTTATATATCCTAGATATAAGTTCTTTGTCAGATATGTGGTTGTTTGAATTTCTAACATAACTTCTACCAAGAAAAAATTAGTAAAATTTGCCAAGTGTTCTTACAGTCACTGACTTAATTCTTGTCCTTATGTGTTCCCCTAAGACAATATAAGGTATAAAAAAATAACACATCTAGGATCATGAATAGATAGATACTTGAGAATACATGTTGTGAAAGCAAAGCCAAGAACCGCTGTGAGAATATGAGGTGCCTGCCTAAATACTAAGGTGAATAAGAGATATGTGGATACAACTGACTGTGTAAACAGTTAAGAAAAACACTATCACTTGAAATTTTCCCCACTTCTCCCAGAAAAGGAGTAGGAGTTTGTTCTTTCTGTAATCTCTTTCTTAACCTTGCTGAGTGTTACAGGGCTTGTCTAATTGCAGTGGCAAGAATAATAGGATTTAGGGCCATGTAGCTTGCAGTTAAGAAGCAGCATATTGAAATTAACAGAGAACACTGCTGTGATGACCTGGATGAAATACAAAGGTGAAAGAGGGAGTAGGTTACGTTGTCAAAATCTCAGGCTGTTTTGTTAATGTTACAGCTACTGTGAACCCAAAGCCTTCTCTTTTGACTCCCTATATGAATGAATGTCTCTGGTGTGGCATAAAGGTAGTTCTTTTATTAATTTGTGCAACATTGCCATCTGCTGTTAAGAATTGATAAGGATAGCTGAATCCTTGCATAAGGGAAGCAGATGTTAAGAAAGTTTATCTGGGGTATTACATATACTAAACAATGGAGGATACATCCAAGTAGGGAAGAAAATGACCAAATTTGTGGGTTAAGATCCATCCTTAGACGTTTAAAGGTGAAATTCTGTACTATTAACCTAACAAGATAACTCTCATATTTCTGACTGGTGCCTTTCCCTTTTTTTAAAAGAATGAAAGCTACTCAGTTGGTTTTAACATTCTGTTCTGACAAAATGTCAGAGAAGATAGAAGAGGAGAATATTTTATTTTGATGATGTTTCTGTTCCCAAATATGACTTTGTGAAACTAAAATTCTTTCATGCCTTTCCTTTCACTTATGCCAAAACTACCAACTCGGACATTTGTGCTTTTGGTTTAAAGTTCATTGATACTACACCTTGATTTTATCTGAAAAGTAAAATTATTTGCCTTTGATAAAAGGCTAGTACAAAAGCAAATCAGCTTTAAAAACAAGGCTGCTATCTGGTTTCCCCGGTTTTGGAGCCTATTATTCAACATGTCTGTGTAATACAGATGAGAATGATGAAGTTTAAGTAAGCTTTGTTATACCATTGTCGTAAACCCGTCATAAGCAAGTTTTCTGTTTGTTTAATGGAAAGAAGCATGTGGGATTTATATGGATTCACTTCTAAGTGTTGGATGGGGATTTTTTGTGTAAATTTTCTCAAATAAAGGCTAGCAGAAACCATTTTAGGTGTATTTTTCTGTTACTCTTGAGTACCTCTTTGGATTTGCAGTAATTCCTCCATATTCCTCAGTTTTAAAGTATGGTATATTATATGTGATGAAGTAGAGAAAAAATATTGTCCATAATTTACTCCAGGTAGATCAAGTTTTTATGAGCTAGCAAAAGTTTATTATGTTTTATATATAAATAAGTTATATATGTATATGGAAGTAATAGTTTTACATCTTTGGAAAGACCAAATAGGATTCTATAAGCCCAGCATTCTTCTGTAGCTTCTTTCTTTTGGAAACTGATACTGGAATTATTCCTACCAGTCTTCTCCCTTGCCCTCCATTCTTAAAATACCTTTCCCAATTTTAGAACCCCTTAGGACTTGCTTTTTTGACCCATCACATCTATGCAAAACTCTACCCCAGCAAGTAAAGGCCATTTTCTCCTTTCCTTTTACTTGCAGTTGAACATTTTTCATAAAGCTGCTCTCCAAGAGTCAACCTGAAGTGCTTCATGCATTCACTGGCTGGCCTCTTACTTACCCTCTACCTCCATTCTCCAGAAAAACAGATAATTTGTCAGTGAATCTATGCAAAGTAGCGGTTCCCATCATTTAAGTATAAATATTTTAATCTCAACAATGTCTTATTTATCACTGATATTTTACTTCTAGAGAACATAAATAATGAATAAATTCAGCAACTTAAAAATAAATTTAATCCCAAAAGTATCATACTTGTTAGATGGTAGTACATGTTTTACAAATTATTTATTCAATCTGCTGCAGTTGTGTCCCATATAACATGAGCCCCATGTATAATATTAAATTTGTAGTACCACATTAAAAAAGTAAAGTTAATTTTAATAAGTTTGTGTAATATATCCAAAATAGCATTTCTACATGTAGTCAATATAAAAATTAATGAGATTTTACTTTTTTTTCATAGAAAGTTTTTGAAATCCAGTGTGCATTTTACAGCTACAGCACATCTGCATTGACTAGCCATAATTCAAATGTTCAATAGCTGCATGTAGTTAGTGGCTGCCATATTGGACAGTGAAGGTATAGACTTTGGTACTTTGGTAGATTCTTTATAGTAACTCTATGGCCCCTGGGAATCTGCCATTCACAAATGGGAACTTCTACTATATGGCATTCTAACTATTCACTTGTTAAAATATAATATGAAATACCTGTTTTTGAGTAAAGATATTTTCAAATCAGTTATACCTTTAGAATATTGAGTATTTCTGGACTTACTGTGAATATTCAAAGGTCAGATATTTAGTTTCATTTATATCCAGTATAAAGAACTGAGCATGAGTGTTTGTTCTGTGTTCTCTAAGGTGGAACTTGAGCTTATATCTATGCATTATAACTAGAACAATTGACAATATCATGCTAACCCAAGTTACAGAAAACTATCTAGTTCCTCATTGCAAAGATGCCCCAAAAAAATGAATTTATAAGCTTTGGATGAAACCTGTTCAGCTTCTCTGAATGAAAGTCAATACTTCTAATTTCGAGTAATTGATTTTTCCATTCTTTTAACTCAAACTATTGAATGTTGTTTAATATGCTGAGCTAAACTCTGGAGTAGACCTGAATAAATAAGCAATACTTATCTTTAAAGTGCCATCTAATTAACAGGAGGAAATGGAATGGCCTCTGTCTGGAATGATCTTCCTACTTTGTTTAGCGATTATTGACAGTATTTTAGATATTCCTCCAGGAAGCTTTCACTAACCCAGAAAGTTTGGCTGGGAAAGATGCTCCTCCTAAATGCCTTTTTCTAGAAACTTGTACTTTCCTTATAATAGCATATAATGATAGTACAACTTTCATGCAATTATCCTTATAATTGCCTCATCTGTCATATGGACTATAAGCTCCATAAGAGTAAGAGCCGTGTTTATTTTGTTCTCCCTTGTAACCTAGCACCTGGCACAAGTTGGTACTCAGAGTTTGTTGAATGAATGAATTGAAAATTCAAAAATATCCGTACAATATAGAACTCTGGAATGAAACCAACAAAATAAAATTTAACAGTCTTGCATTTAGGTTTAAAAAGTGTATACAAACAAGATAATTACCTGATACTCATTCAACAAATCATTTTTAAGCCTATCGAGCATCTTTTGAGGCGCTGGTTATACAGAGCTGTGAACAAGAGCACAAAATCCTCTCATAGAGCTTATATTCTAATGAATGGAGATAGTCAAATAAAGTAAACATGATAAACAAGAGATCAATATTTTATAGATCAGCATTGTGAAGAGTGATATGATCTGGTGGGAGGGCTGCGTTACATTGGATTGGATGTGGAAAAGATTTAGTTAAGTACAAAAACTGTATAAGCAGACCATGATGAAGGCTGGTATACTAATAAAATAGACATGTTGGATCTAAATCAAAGGAGACAAAGTCCCCTTGTACTCTCCTATTCAGACCTGATGTGGAATGTTATTCAGAGTGTAGATTATCACACTTTTTTCCCTCCCACATCAGACAAATGGTACATCTCTTCACAGTTGCAATCATCATAGCATAGGATATCATCCTTTAAAGGAATGTTGATGAACTATAAAGAGGTCAGAGGAATGTGAACTCATTAGCCCTCACACCCCTTACCTCATTCTACCAATTCTCTTCCTCCTATTTGCTATCATCACTACCCACCTAGTTAAAAACCAAGAAGTATCTTCTGGACTCAGATTTACCTCACCCACCATACCCCAACTGACCATAAAGTCTAAATGTTCTTTGGATGGATTTCGTAAATCTGGACACTGATAAGTACCTCAGTGTCTCTTCTTAGAAAATAAATTGCCTCTTGACTGGTTTCCTTGACTCCAGTCTTTGACTTCCACATTGTCATCAGAGTTCTTTGTGAAATATAACTAACTGTACTTAAGTAAGGTGATCATATTGTGTATTGTCTGAGGTGGGCGTGTGAGCAAAAGAAGGCTCTATTAATTATGCTAGGGGAAGAAAAGGTGTAAATTAAGATTTCCCCAGCAAATCAGGACATAGTCACACTAATGATACACTCCCCTGCTTAAAAATCTCCAATAATTTTCCATTAGCCACAGTAAAAGCCAAACTCTTTAAAACTCTACATTTGAGGCCCTGTCTTCTCCTGCTACTCCACAGGCACCCTGGCCTCCAGCCACATGACCTCTTAGCCCCAGCACATCCTGCTCTAGGAAAAGTCCTGGAGCCAGATTGCTGGATTTGAATCCCAGCACCCCTTACTGTGTAACATTGAGCAAGTTACTTAACCTCTCTGTATTTTAGTACTTTCTGTAGAATGAGAATAATAGGATTAAATGGAATGATACATGGAAAGAAAACATTTAGCACAATGCTAGGAACACAACACTATAAATGTTTGCCGTTATCACCCTGATGTTGGTCATATTCCCAAAACTTTACTGATTAAAAAACAAACTTGGAGATGTGAAGTTGCCCAAAGTCACATAACTGATAGAACATGTTTTTCCACTGTACTGCAATTCTTTTATTGACTTGAGGGCAGGGAGCATCTTATGGCAGATTCCCTACCCCGAATACAGTAGCACCTAGCGCTCAGAGAATGTTGCATGAGATCAGATGGTCAAAGCTTTGGAAAGAAACACGGAAGGATAATGTTAAGTCTAGGGGGGAAAAGCCTCAGGAAAGTCGACTTAAAATATGTTTGGAGTTGTAAGAGGGAGGGACCAACGTGGTTCTGGGAAAAATCATTGGGCCCACTGACTCAGAGATGACATGAGGTAAATATTTCCTCCAACTATAATACCTCTCTAAACAAAGAGGGCCATGCAACGTTGGAAGGGACTGCTGGCCCAATCACTGCCCCCTGAGATAGGCCTGACACTAAAAAGATTGGACAAACTCTGGACCTCGAAGCTATCTGGGGACTTGGCCAAGGATTGAGAAAGTGGTCTACAAACACGTAAGTGACCTCCTTGCCCCAGCCAGAGCCCTTCTGTACCACGCAATCCCTACCACGCACCCGTCACACCCTGCGCCAGGCCTCACTTTTCCCGCGGGTTCCGGACGGAGAAAGCCGTAGACCGGAGACTAAGCAAGTGGGCCAGCTTAGGCGGAGGAAACCCCGCCGGGCCGGAAGCACCCAGAACTGCTTCCGGGTCAGGGGTAAAGAGCCACCATGGAACCTCGCGGGGTTGCGGGGCTGACGGAGCCGCGGGCCGGCGTCTGAAACGAGAGGGGCGCGGCACGGCAAGCACCACCGGGGACACGCAGGCAGGTCCCGCTGCCGCCGCCATGTCGGTGCTGGGCGAGTACGAGCGACACTGCGATTCCATCAACTCAGACTTTGGGAGCGAGTCCGGGGCTGGCGGGGACTCGGGCCCGGGGCCCAGCACCGGTCCGGGACCGCGAGCCGGCGGCACGGCGGAGCAGGAGGAGCTGCACTACATCCCCATCCGCGTCCTGGGCCGCGGCGCCTTTGGGGAGGCCACGCTGTACCGCCGCACCGAGGTAGCGGCCTCTGGCTCCCGCCGCCCCAGCCCCTCCTTCGCGGCTCCGCTTCCCCCGCGTTTTGCGCCTGGTCCACAATTAGTGTTTGGGCGCTTGCAGAGTGTATGTCTCAGGGTCCTCTCACCACTCTTCCAAGTCACCTGAACTAGGAATTGGTTAGATCACTGCCTTTACTAACTGGTCGCTTTATTTAACCCAGGGAACTGAGCAAGTCATCGTTCCTTTTCTTAGCCTTAGTTTCCCCATCTATAGAATAGGGTTAGTAATAACTACCTTTAAAATAATTATTTTTCAAGGCTGTTTTGAGACTCGACAAAGGTACTTTGCAAACTATACGATTGTGAGGTGTTGCCAAAACCTACTTCCTCTCATGCTATATAGCGCTCCAAGGCCATGGTTGGGAGGACCCGAGTAGCTTAAAAATTTCCACGTCAATGGCAATGCCGCTATCTTTGCCGTTATCTTTAAGCTTAGATGTGAACACTCGGAGATTTTTCTTGAAGATCGTTAGGGAGATAGTCGTGTGTTGGTTTTCTCATCATTGTTTATCCAGCAGCGTTCATGCTTGAGAAATACTTTTTTGGTATATTCTCAACCATTAATTCTTAATTGAGATCACAAGGACTCCTTTGAGAACCTAAAGTAAACATAATCCCCCCCCACACACACACACATTTGCATATGTATGTATCCTGTGAAGAGATTCATGTATCACTGACCCCTAAGTTCAGAATGTATACAGAGCTAAAACCCTGTAGTGGTGACTCTACTTCCAAAAACTAACCCCAAACTGATTTTGATTACTAAAGTCTTAACATTTTAGCTTCAGAGTAGTTAAGCATTTAATGGGAGCTGGCTGCGGTTACTGAAAGTGATTGATCCATTAGCGATTCGTCTAGAGTTTTGGTGTGTGTTCCATGTTAGCATCGTTTTAAGGCTGAAAGATGGAGAGAAGTGGCTGCAAGAGAATATCTTTAAGTGTTCTTTTTTATCCTAATGCCACATTAATGTATGATGTTAGATTTACTGTTGTATTGTTTTCTTATTTGTACTCACATGAGAAAGAGGAGATGAGCATTAGTATTCCTATTTTATAGTTAAATTAAAACAGTACTGTATATTTAAGTGATTTACTCACTTAAATTAGAAGTAAATCTTGGACTAGAATGGAGTTTTATATCTCCTTGCCCATTCCTTTCCATTATTATCGTGTTGAACTTGATTACTGAGATTATTTTAAGTTAAATTTGATTATACTTCTCCCAAACTGCATAACATCATCCATATCACCAAATATTTATTAGATTTGTGGATTTACAAAAGTTTAATTAGAAGTGGCCCTTTTCCTCGAGGAGATTGTATTTCAATGAGAAGACAAGTTTGCTCTGTTAGTAAACAAATAACATTTAAGTTGTATGTGTATAGAAATGAAAAAGAATGGACAAATATTTCATTGTATGAGCTCTGAAAATTAAGGGAATGATTGCATTGATGTACAGCAGAAAGTTCATCAGGACCTTCCCCCAAAAGTTCGAAGGATCTAGCAGAGCCATTCTAAAGAATAGGGAGAGTTATTTAGGTGAGGATGCTCCTGAGATAGGGAGCAGTGTCAGTAAAGAATTAGAGATATTATAAAAGGGAGTGGATATTGGAAACTGCAGATAAGGTTTCATGAATAGAGAAAGACGTGATGCATAAAAGTGATAGGAGATACGTGTTGCAAAATGAGGTTGCATGTGTTAGGTGAACCTAAAGCCCTTTGGCATAACTTACTCTTATCCAGACAGGGTAAACGAAAATCACTAGAGAAATCTAATTTTATAAAATTAGAAGCAAGTTTAATATTTTCACTTTAAAGCAACTGTGGTCGGCTATAGGGAACCACTCTTCAGTTCTTTATTTCTCCAAAAGCCCTACTTCAGTTTTCATCATGACTAACTGTCATAATGTCCTTTAACAGAATCTTTGAGGTCTTCTATCCCATATATTTACCTGGAATTGACATCATGCAAATTAAGTGTAGCAATAATATAATAGCATTTTAATAACCTGCAGTAAAATATGATGCTCAATTGTATGCAGAACCTTTAAAGTCTGTTCAAATTTTGTTTAAGGGAAAAAATAAAAGCAGTCAGTCTCTGCCCATCTAGGAAGTTTTCTTTCTAGGTTTACAGATCAAGTATGGATTCATTCGCTGCCAGGCAAGAGGAAAGCACGATACCTCTATTGCTGTGTTGTAGGATGACTCATTGGTTGTGTGGAAGGAAGTTGATTTGACCCGACTGTCTGAGAAGGAACGGCGTGATGCCTTGAATGAGATTGTTATTCTGGCACTGCTGCAGCACGACAACATTATTGCCTACTACAATCACTTCATGGACAATACCACCCTGCTGATTGAGCTAGAGTATTGTAATGGTAAGGCTGAATTCAGTGCAACTTCCTCTGGCAAGACTTTCTCGTGCTCATACTTATCTTGAGGGAGAGAAAAAAAGAAAAGACATATACAATGATTAAAAACTTTAAATGGATATATTAAGTTTAAGAGAAATAGTTCAGGCTCTGGAGAGTTTTGAAGTGATGTACAAAATAAAGGGAGGGATTTTCTCCTACATACTCCCCTTGTGATTATAGTTCCATCTTCAAATTACTTGTTCACTTGGATTTTACATTCATTTTTCAAGGCTTTTTTCCCTCATGAAATGACAAGAGTTAAGCATTAGAGTCATGGGTGGCTTGATATAAAATTTAATGAAATCTTATAGGTAATATTGATTTATGTTGACTTCAGCCAAAGCAATCCTATTAAAAAGTGGTCCAAAGATCATAACTGAATGAAAATCAAAACAGTAAAGCATGGTTTTATTTATCTGGTCTCTGATTTCTTTAGACCATTTTACTTGTAAGATAGCAGTATGGCCTAGCCATTAAAAAAATAGACTCTGAACCAACATCCCAAGCTTCATGACTTTTTAGTTCTGTAACCTTGCACAGGAACATCAACTTTTTTGTATTTTAGCTTCCTCATTTTAATATGAGTTTGTTGATAACAGTACCTGCCTCTTGGAATTATTGTATTAAATGACTGTAAAGCCCCGGGCATAGTACTTGGTATGTAGCAAATGTTTGATACATACAGTATTAGCTGTTATATTATTACTTAAGAGCACTTCCAGAGTCCTTTCTTGAGTTGCATGCTAGAGAGGTTCTGGCATATTCTTCACTTAAGTCTCTAGGAGAAAGCGTCTAGACTCTTAACTTTTCTTCTTTAGACTCTTGTATATCATTCTCCCTGGTTCTGATCAACCCTAAATGTACACGATTACAGTAGATTTTTGAAGTAGCAGAAACCTCAAGTAGTTAACTTCCTTTGTGGTTAGGAGGATCTAGAACAAGTGGTACATTTATTGAAATTCTGAGTTACTAAATTACAGGGGAAAAGAAGTTGTGAAACTTAGCTGAGCTAAAGTGTAAGTTACAGTTGCAGGTAAGAAATAAAATGAACCATGATTATTTTCAGTCTATGTTACTTGATAAAAGAAAGAGAAACAAATTCAGACTTTGAATTAGTAAAGGGAGTAATGACTGTAAACAATCTAGAGTGTCCCCTAAATTTCAGGAAACCTTTTCAATGTTAAGTGTTAAGAAAAAGTTGTCAGTTATATATACCTGTGTATACTAAACATTGCATCATAAGTGTAACCCAGATGTTCTTCTATGCGCACTGAGAGTTGTTGTTATAAAAATATTGCAGATTCCTTTAAAAGTTCTATTAAAAAATCATCTGATTGAAAACGTTCAAGGTAATTTCACTAATTGAGGTACTATAGGAATAGTTTTTGCTCGCATCTTTTCAAAAATGTCATACTTCCTGTTTTTGTATTGAGCTTCTTCTATTAGGAGAATCTTTGAAGATTATTTCTGGTATAGTCCTTGAGAGATGCGAAGAGTTTTTTACCCATGTGAAGAGCCAGGAGAGAAGAAGGGATTTCCTTTGGAGAGGAGGCAGAATCCTTCATTTCCTTGTGTTATCTGTTAAAACCTTAGTAGATACAGGAGCCAAGCTTTGATCTCTATTTAGCAATTCAAACTTGTCTCTTGTTTAATTGCAGGAGGGAACCTGTATGACAAAATCCTTCGTCAGAAGGACAAGTTGTTTGAGGAAGAGGTAATTTATGTTTCTATGGTTGGAAGCTAGAATTATGTGTTGCATTCTAGTTCTGTATTAACTCTTCCAACAATGAAGAGTGTTTTTTTCCTTTTGTTCAGACTCCTTCCAGGCTCTGGTTGATATTCATGAGAAAGGAAACCTCTAACAAGGAAGCTGTCTATAGCTGCTTCCTAAACGGTTTACCTCCACATCATGATTCTCTATGGGCTTTCTTTCCCGGTTCTATTACTGCATACTGGTATGCCCAGTTTTCTATACGTTTGCATTCTTCCTGGATTTCCTTCCACAAATTTGCTTCACAATACCATATTTTATAATGACATTGGAAATATTTTATGATGACCTGCTTTTTCTTTTTACCTCTACCACTTTTCCTTGCCTACTCAACCTATAAGCAAGAGATGTCAAGTCATCCTCTGGATGCAGCTTCCTTTGTTTTGTTTGAGTGTGCGTGTGTACTTAAATAGAATTTTAGAAAATTTGTTTCCAATCCAAATATAATTTATTTTTTTCTCTGCAGATGGTGGTATGGTACCTATTTCAGATTGTTTCAGCAGTGAGCTGTATCCATAAAGCTGGAATCCTTCATAGGTAATGAGTGAAAGACTGGGATGGGTTTCTTCCCACCAGGCCAACCCCCACCTTGGGTACCTCCCATCAGCTCTGTTATTTACTTGATTAAGCAGTCAAGGTTTTTACACTGATATATTTTAGAAAGGAAAGAGTGAATAATGAGGGGTGTTATCTTTATTTCCCGAAGTTAAACCGTGTTTGTGATTTAGGAAGAATTTCCTCAGTAACTAAGTACTGCTCAGTCATTTCTTTAAGAGATATTTTAGAGTTAATTTCATTAATTCATCAGTAAAGCTTAGAGGATACTATGAGAAATGATATAAGATTGGTCAGAATTCACAGTAAATGTTTTCTCTAAGCAATAATACTCAATTCACAAGTGTTTTTCACTATAATTCTTTTAATTTAAATAAAAGCCTATTTATTTTGCATAATTAATTATACAGTTTTACTTGATCTTTGGAGAGAAAAACAGCTCTCTATTCATTTCTAGTTATAGGAAAGAATTATTATGAACATTTCTGCATCATTATACCCTTCTTGACCATTGCTCGTGATTAATGTTAATACACCAATTTTTTGTTGGTTTATTAATTGTTAGCATATATTTCTTGATAGCTATTAAATGGCTACTGTTACATATTGTTATCTTTTCAAAAGTTACGAAGAATATTGTTCAGGTTTTTTCACATCTTTCGATAGAGAAGCCACAATGTGAACCAGGTAGTTTATTTGTTTTACATATGATCAATTCATATTCAGAAAAATAGCCAGTGAATTTATTTAGGTAATCTGCACAGCCTAATCATGTTGCTGCCGAGACATGTAGCCTCTTCTCTTGCCATAACAAATTTTAAACTTTGACACCAAATGTTGAAATTTCCTTAATATCTCTTAGTTCAAGGCATAAGTGGTCACTGAAGAGGCAGTGCACCTTATAGGAATTAGGATTACCTGTGGCACC
This sequence comes from Pteropus medius, assembly GCF_902729225.1. Taxonomy (NCBI): domain Eukaryota; kingdom Metazoa; phylum Chordata; class Mammalia; order Chiroptera; family Pteropodidae; genus Pteropus; species Pteropus medius. The sequence continues at coordinate 3,242,419 of NW_024349797.1, read as the reverse complement.
ATTGTTTTATCTGACCCTCTCAACTTTTCCTAATGGCTTCAGTGGTATGGGAGGCATACCTATGCTCTGAAGCCCTGGAGGATAAAGTTAATTCTCTGCCTCCACTCTCCCAAGACCCTTTTTCAATGTTAAAGTGCGTGTGACAGTGATGACCATTCTTTGGGATCCAATAACAGTCTAAGCAGTGGTGACACACTCATTTTTATTCTCTGCTAATCCTGGGTGCAGTGGGGGATGAGATAAAGTAATTGGCTATATGGGCTTACTCTGCAGGATCTTTTTTTTTCCAGAGATATAAAGACATTAAATATTTTTCTGACCAAGGCAAACCTGATAAAACTTGGAGATTATGGCCTAGCAAAGAAACTTAATTCTGAGTATTCCATGGCTGAGACAGTAAGTATGTGTTGCCCTTGTCTTATTTTCATTTCCTTTTCCTTTCCAGCACCATGAAATATAACTATACTCCCTAAATCTTGCACCCTTTCTCAGTATTCTTGCAAGTTCTCCATACTTACAAACCAAGTTGCCAGGAGTTTTTTTCCTTGGGCTCAGTAACAGTCCTTTATATGCTTAGGTGTTCGTTTACGAGTCATAGTCCACATTGCAGCTCTGACCTCATAGCCCTTTCTAGCACTGATTAGAGACTTTTCTAAAAGCAACAAAATGCTTCACCTTATTTTCCAGCCTAGGATCTTTAGTTGATTTCACTTTATCTCTTATTTAATATTTGAGCATGAGATATTAGACATCTCTTTCTCTGTTTCCTTTGAATTTTTCTGGTGCAGAAGCCCTGTATTACAAATAAAGGCTGATGCCCAGCGAATTATCTGGTCTTTAATATCATACACAGTTTAAACTGTGGAGGTCCTTTCTCACCTGTTCATAAGAAAGCCTGTTGATAAACAGACGTAAGTTAATCTTTAAAGACAATGATTTAATCCTTTTAGGAATTATAAAACCCGATTATTATTCTTATGGTTTCACAATTCTCTGTCCTTAAAAGAACTTTAAAATATAAGTTAATAAAATTAATTTTGTTCTGATGATGTTTTCTGATAATATTGAGCTCCTGTAGAATCAGTCTGGTCTTTTTACAGATTTTTCTCATGAAGAATAATAATCTGACAAAACCAAGATTTGATTTTTCTTAGCCAGTTAAATGCAAAAACGGAGTGATGTGAAAATTTATAAATGCCGTGTAAGCCATCTGAAAATTTCTTCGCTGATTAAAGATTGCTGTCAGTTTTATTAGAACTTCTGGGGCACTCATTATCTCTCATCTTGGGAGAGAGATGACCTCCATTCAAGACATTTTTGAAGAAATGTTTTTCAAACTTGAAAGAAATTCACTAGCTGTGTTAGTATTACAAATGTTAAATTGAGCCATTTAAAAAGTTTCATTACTATGCATTTCAGTTAGAACTTTTATTCAGTTACTTTTTTCCCCACTTCCAGTTTTTTGTTTTTTTTTCCCTTGATGAACTTTTACTAAGTATGTCTTTGTGTGAAGTCTTCAGTGGACCTTAAATGCCTGCAGCTTCTGTGATCTAGGAATCAGAGCTGTTGCAGCTCCCAGATTACCACAGTGCCTTTACCACATAGATTATCCCTTTATAATTTGCCCAAGAAAGTTGATATGAATGAGATTCCTTCCCATAGTGTCGTCATCTTATAACAACCATTATGGAATATGCTGATGAATGTTTTATGGTTGTTATCACTAGTTCCTGGGAAATTTAATTAAGTTGTTGAACTGTTAATATGGTTACCTCAGAAAAGAAGTTTTTCTTTGATTGTTTCCTTTGTTGTACAGCTTGTGGGAACTCCATATTACATGTCTCCAGAGCTCTGCCAAGGAGTAAAATACAATTTCAAGTCTGATATCTGGGCAGTAGGCTGTGTCATTTTTGAACTACTTACACTAAAGAGAACATTCGATGCTACAGTAAGTTGATGTGTTATCCCTACATTTTCCTTGTAATGATACAGCTTGATTGAGAAAATCAACTTTATTTATTCCTGAGCTTCTGATTTATTGAACAGAAATCAACTGTAGGAAAAAATAACAACTAGTATTCAAGCTTTAGCTTAATAGCATATTATTAAAATTCTATAGATGAGACTTCTGTCCAACTTGAATTTTCCATTGAAATAATCATAATCAAGTAGTTTGAGCACTGTTCTTGAATTTGTTAACTATAATTTTAAAACTGGCTCTAGGATCAACTATGTGATGCTACAGTTTGGATAAGCCATTTCATTTCTTATGCTTTAGCTATGTCGTTTTTTTTTAAAAAGCTAAGGCAAATTATGAAATACTCATTAAAATGTTTTGATCTTTTCATGAAAAATTACTCTTATTAAAGATTGCTATTGTTTTATGAATAACAAATCTCTTTAAGTCTTTTTTCTTTTGAAGTTAAGCCCAGTGTAAAGCAGTTCTTCTCAAACTTTAATACATATTGGAAATCACCTGGGCATCTTGTTAAAATACAGGCTCTGTTTTAGTAAGTCTGGGGTGGGGCCAATACCTTCCAGATGATGTTGATGCCACTAGACCATGTCATAATTTGAGTAACAAGTGAATGCACATCCAGTCTCCTTTACAAACCAGATGTGAGAATTTAGGCAAATCTCTTTATCTCTTTGATCATCTGTTATCTATAACAATGAAAAAATATATATCCCTTTCACAGATAGGCTCTGATAATGTGTATAAAAATGCAAATGTAAAATGATACACATTCATTGGCTTTTTATGAGACCTATTTGTTTATCTGAAGCCTCAAGTTTATTCAGGTGTATCATCTAAGTCTCCTAAATATTATAGTGGAAGGAAAGTGAGTTTTGGTGTCAAACAGACTTTCATTGGAATTATGGCTCCATTTTTTACTATCTGTGTTATTATGGGCAAGCTACTTTACATCTCTGAATTAGTAACGATAATAACCTCCTTGTGCGGTGTTCGCAATGGTTAAAAAAGATCAAATACATAACATGCCTGCCTAGTACATTGTGGTCTCTGAATAAAGGTTATGATAGTATTATCATAATATTATTATATTATTATTCACTACATTGTCTATTGGAGCAGAGTATTAACTGTATAATCTATTAGGAGATATAAATTAGAAGGTAAATTAGTTGGCAAAACAGGTACTTAGAGCCAAGAAGCATGACTAACCTTGCTTTCCTTTTTCTTGGGATTCGGTTGAAGGGTCAGGTTATAATATACTCTGAGTATTATGCTATTAGCCACATAGTCATATTTCCATGTTGGCCAGTTGGCTTCATTCCCTCTGATAGCAGCATTGCATCCTTAACCATTTCTTGCTGATGCATACTAATAGTTATAAAAAGAAGTCAGAACTGTTGCCACTTCTTTAAATAATAGTCACAGGCATTTCAGAGCCCCTACTATAGTAGATTATAATGTCATCTTTATAAAACCAAGAACAATGCAATCATCATTTTCTCATAGAATCCACTCAATCTGTGTGTGAAGATTGTACAAGGAATCCGGGCCATGGAAGTTGATTCTAGCCAGTACTCTTTGGAACTGATCCAGATGGTCCATTCGTGCCTTGACCAAGTAAGTGTGACTTACATATTGATTTCAGTTTAGTATTTTCCCTTCCAGCTTTAGTGTTTGGGGTATGATATAGGTGAACCTACACAAAACCACATCCACTTCCCCAGGTAGGAAGTATTTGTGGTTGTACCCAGAAGAATAGGCATTCACAATCAATAATAGTTGTATGCTTCAGCCAACAAATTCTTAATTTTTTCTGCTTTGTTCTTTATTAATTTCTGAAATGATTTTACTATCTAAATTACGCTCCATTTTTTATGATCAAGATTAACTTTTGTAACTTGATTTTATACAAGTATAGTCAGAGGTAATTTAGAGTTCTTAATGTAAGTATATATATAGCTCTAATATCTCACAGTTTGCCTTGCAGTGTAGCTCTACGTCATTATTAGTCAAAGTCTGGCCCATGAACCACAAGCATTAGAATAGCTAGGGAATGGGGTGGGGGAGGGTGAGGTTACAAGTAAAAAAATGAAGATCTCTGTAGATAAAGCCCAGAAATCTTTATTTGTAACATGCTTATTATGTTCTATATATATATATGTTGAAATTTGAGAGCCACTGCCCTAACTGAACAAGTGAGAGAGGTGCATTTTCATTTAAGTACAAGTGTTGATGGTGATGAGATAAGCATGAAACATGGAATGAGACGTAAGAAATTATGTTTTTTGAGACGAAAGGATAATATACAGTGGTCTTGAATAATTATCCAACAGCCTTCTAGAGGAAGTGAAATGCCTCTTTAGATTCCATTTTGCCCATTCCCTTTAAATTAAAACTAGCCCTATTTGAACTTCTTAGGATCCTGAGCAGAGACCCACTGCAGATGAACTGCTAGATCGACCCCTTCTCAGGAAACGCAGGAGGTAAAATACAAAGATGTCACTCTGTTGTCTTTCTGTAGGTGATTGACTGTTAGAGGCCCGGCCAGAGTACCACAGGGGAGAGTGGTATTTCCTGGCTTGACTGCTCTCGTACTGTTTTCCACCAACATCTCTGCTTTTATCGTTTGGGGATAGCTCCTGACTTTCACCTCCTTAGCCTATGCTATTTTGTTCCAAATGTATACTAATGAGGCTGTAGAGTCCAGTGCTCCCCACATCTATGAGTTTTAATCCCAAGTTGGGGCATTAGAGTGTGGTAATTAAGAGGAGGGCTTTCGACTCAGACATTTTTAGGTTTGTATCTGAGTTCTGTCATTATCTTTGTTAAGTTATTTAACATGTCTGTTCCTTAGTTTTCTCCTCTATAAAGTGAGGTGAGGTGAGGATTAAAGGAGGTCATGATGAAGTGCTCAGCCCAGGGCCTGGCACAAAGTGCTCAACAGTTGTTGGATAGTAGTGTAGATTTGAAACAGGCCTTTGTTTTTAGTGCATTCCTTTAGATGGTTGGTTAGAGTTGGAGGGGTCTTCTTCAGATATCTTTTGCCCATTTCTCAAAGTTGAGCTTGATTGATTCCTGACAGGTTATTTCCTGAGATTTATTCTGTTAGTGGGCTTTAGAGATAAGGAGTAAGTCCTTTATCTCTCACTTTCTAGAGAGGCTTCTTAAAAGAAGCCTAACTTAAAAGAAGAGGTGTTCTTTATCCTTCTTAAACGTTCTAGTCTGTGTTTCATCCTATTATATTGTTTTTGCCTTACTTCCCTTCTTCCTCCCCTACCAGTTCTTTGTTTCTATATCTTCCTAATATTCAAACATTTACTATGCTCTTTTTTAAGTCTTGCCCTTTAGATACATTAAGCATATACAGAATTCCACAATCTTTTCTGTTTGGTTAATACCTTTATTCTGTTGTGTCAGGTTCTTTTCCAGAACAGTGTTTTAGTGCCTAGAATTATGTGTGATACTCCAAATACAGGACCGTGACCTTCCTTTTATGTTCTTTGTATATTCAGGCAGTATCACCCTTTGTGAATCAGTAGGCATATTTACATTTTTTATCTGACTTATTTTCCAACACTACGATCGCTATTTTAACCTCTTATTTAAATATTTTCACGATAATTTTTAATTGCAGGTTTTATTGAGATAATTGTAGATTTACACACAGTACTTTATTAGAACTTTGTACTTTGAGTTTTCCAGATAAAGCAGACATAACAAGTTGTGGAAAATATTCAGGAAACACCAACTCCTATTAAATAGATTAGCAGTTCTAGACCTGGGCTCTCAAGAGCAGCATCTTAGGAGCTTTCAAAAAATATTGATGCCTAAGCACTGCTCTAGGAATTGAGCTATAATTGATTTAATCCTGGACCAGAACATGGGGAGTAAGTAGAGGGAAGGAAGGCTGGAAAGGTAGCTAAAGAATCTTGGTAGCTAGGAATTTGTGCTTAATTAAAAAAATAGTACAGAAGTATTGGATGTTTATGAGAGGGCAGTTCACGTGGTGAGAAGAGTGCCTAAGAGTTATTTAGCAATACTAATATCAGTGTTAAATCAGTATAGGACTGATTAAAGTGGATTGGACGTGTGGTGAGACCAATTAAGAGGTGCTACCATAGTCCAGGTGGGAAGTAAAGCTGCCGAACTAAGGCAGTGAGACTGGAAAGGAGAGGTGAGTATGGAGAGCATCATATAGATAGAATCTCTAGAACTTGGATATTGAAAAAAGGAAGAGAAATGAGTCAGAAATGACTGAGGTTTTTAGCCTAGTTAACTGGGAGAATGGGGGCTGGCAGTTATAGAAATAAAGGAGTGTCAGAAAGAAAAGCTGTGTGGGAGAAAGATAACGAGCTGAGATTTAGAGATGTCGAGTTTGGGGACTCACTGGGCAGACTAGGTGGAGATGATAGCAGGTACTTAGAAATGTGCATCACAGGTCCTCAAAGCTCTCTGTTCCAGTGGAACATTTCTCTGAGATAGAAAACAAATGCCACAAACTGCTGGCCCCCTTATATTTAATGAATTGTCTAAAGCCAGGCCTATGTAACTGTTCGAGTTGTACTGAGGTACTTTCCTAAAAGTATTGTAAAGTTGTAGGAAGCATATTGTTTATAGAGGATTAAATCTGTGAAATGCATTAAAGAGACACCAGTGCAATGTAGGAACCTATTATTTTGCTCATATATCTTTGCCTTTCTTTTGGTAGAGAGATGGAGGAAAAAGTCACACTGCTTAATGCACCTACAAAGAGACCAAGGTAATGCTCAAGAGACTCTTGAAAAGTAATGTATATTAAATTACCACCAGGGGATCTTTCTTTGTTGGGTCTGTGCATTGTTTGATCACAGTAATTAGCCTTTGGCATCCTTTCAGAAGCCAACATCTGCTTAAAGGTTAGATAGTCATTTCTGAGAAAAAGAAAGCTATAATTTCATCCTCCTGCTAAAGAGGACATCATTACCATGATGAATGTTGACAAGTTGAAAAGTGTAGGTGTTATGGATCAGACTGGAATCCTATCTGGCCGAGCTGTGATGAAGCCCTGAGGCAGAAATTGCAAAGCCTGCTGTGATAGAGGGTTGAAGTAAGTTGTTGAGAAAGAACATACTTTCTCATACCATAATTGGCAGTTCTTCTCAGGGAGCAGACTGGAAGCATTTTTCTATGGTACAGTTTTTATGTTAAATGTGCCTTTGTTCTGGGGGGTTGTTGGCAGGTCAAGCACTGTGACTGAAGCACCCATTGCTGTGGTAACATCACGAACCAGTGAAGTCTATGTTTGGGGTGGTGGAAAATCCACTCCTCAGAAACTGGATGTCATCAAGAGTGGCTGTAGTGCCCGGCAGGTGTGTGCAGGGAATACCCACTTTGCAGTGGTGACAGTGGAGAAGGAACTGTACACCTGGGTGGTAAGTGAAAGCTAAGTACTTTAGAACAGTGGTGTAAGTGTAATTGATTACAGGCCCAGGATGTCTTAAGTATTTTGTTAGTTCAGCATGTGCTGCGGGAGTGGCAGCGTGGGGTAATGGAATGTAAGCTCTTTCAAGAGCAGTGAGTTTGTCTGTTTAGAATTCACTGATGTATGCCCAAAGCCTGATACATATTAGGACTATCATAAATGTTTTTTCAATGAATGAATGAATAAGAGGGAAAGAATTAAAAAGGCCCTGGATTTGGACTCTCTCATTTACAGTTTATTTCAGAAAGTTGCTTAACCACTTCGTCTATTACCATGAGGTTCAGAGCAACTAGTATCTATGAAATACCTTTGTAAACAAATGAAGCACTGTGCCATGTCAGGAAAATTCCAAGACTTCATCAGTGATTGAAGTTGGCTAGGTATATCTCAAGTAGGATTTTCCTTTGTTTCCTTCTAGATTCTACCCTGTCTCTCACCTTCTTGAACAGATTGCTTGTATTTGCTGTCTCTTTCTTTATCTCCCACTCGTTTCTCATTCACCTACAATGCAGCTTACTTCCCTGCCATTCGATTGAAACTACTATTGACAAAATGACCTATAAATTGTGAAAATAAGTCAGATACTTTTTATAAGCAAGTCCTTTTTATAAGCAAATCCTTATATTCCTGGATCTCCTAGAAGCATTGATACAGTTGACCACTCCCTCCTTCTGGAAGCTTTGTCTTCCCTTGGCGTCCATGAGAGCATGTTCTCTTGGCTTTTCTCCCATTTCTTTGGCTGTGCCTTCTCAGACTCGTTTCCTTTACCCAACCTTGTCTTAGGCCCTTGGTTCTCTCTCTGCCTCCTCTTTCTGAGGGAGCTCATTTTCCCACTAATTTTGGATAACTTCTCCGTGAGGACAGGCTTTATCCCCAGTGTGTGATAGAGCAGACAGATTCAGCTACTGATCTTTGAAAGAATGAATGAATGATTTGGCCTCTATTGTAGAGTATTAACTTGTTATTTCCTAAAACACTACTGCTTAAAGAACTAGCTTTGGGTGTTTTGCCACAGGTGAAGTTAAGAGGTGGAGGTAGAGAAATTAGTGCCTTAAAAAAAAAGTTTATGTAAAGACACAGTTGAGTTATTAAATGAAAAGAATTACTTATCTTTATAAAATTGTTGAAAAGTCACTTAGGATTATTCTCAGTGCTATATAGCAGCCTCTTTGATGTAGCCAGATTCTTTATAAGTGTTCTATATATCAAGGAAACTGACAAAAATTTGTAAACTTCTAGTAAGGATTTACAAGAGGCTATATTCCTACAGAAAATAAATTAGACTATATAAAGAATTTTTTTTCACCATTACCTATAATTAAATATATAGTTTACCTTAGACTTGAAGGAGAAAGACAAAATTGAGAATGTATCCTTATTTTAAGGCATAGTGGATATCAATCTGGATATTTTTCAAATCTTTACCTGCTGGCAAGAGTTTTATACTACCTACCATTAGAAGGTTTAATCTTCTTGCTAATTTTTTTTTTTTTTTCATTTCTAAATCTCCAGCTGATTTTTTTCCTACTGTTTTTCTTAATAAGAAGTTATATTGAAAATTCGCTTTTGGCATGAGAAGTTAAACCTTCACAAGACCTCTTTATTTCACAGAACATGCAAGGGGGCACTAAACTCCATGGTCAGCTGGGCCATGGAGACAAAGCCTCCTACCGACAGCCAAAGCATGTGGAAAAGTTGCAAGGCAAAGCTATCCGCCAGGTGTCATGTGGTGATGATTTTACTGTCTGTGTGACAGGTAAGCCATCAGCAGAAAACACCCAAGTATACTTAATGCTGTGCAGTTTTAGTTGGGATTTTACAACCAAAGACAGTGAGCAAATATATACATTAATAACTACATGCCCAATTTGCTATGGTATTTGGGGTTTGATGAGCAAGGAGCAGACAAGTGGATAAGAGAGAAGTGGGATCAGGAGAAATATGTTGTATATGGCCTAGATGTAGCAAAAAATAACCTCACCACCTAGTCAGGTGTGGATAACACTAAATCAAGAATCAAGAGCTAAAATTTAGTTTTGTTCTTGCTGTTACTCACTTTATGATTCCTTGGTACTTCTCTTTTTCTCTAAAAGTGGAGATGGCCCCAGTAAAATTATAAGCTTTTCTAACATGCTAATACTACCACTCTTTAAAAACAAAAAAACAAAAAACTGTTATTGTAACAGTACACGCAACCCCCTAAATGCAAACAACATGCAGATCATCTTTCAGATTTCTCTGATGTAATCATCTCATATGAGATCATTGGCTGGGGTAGTCTTCATTCCAGCCCTGCCCAGCTTTCCAATTGGACAAAATAAGTCATTCTTTTGATGGGTTCTGCTTTTCTTTTGCAGATGAAGGTCAGCTCTATGCCTTTGGATCTGATTATTATGGCTGCATGGGGGTGGCTAAGGTTGCTGGCCCCGAAGTACTAGAACCCATGCAGCTGAACTTCTTCCTGAACAATCCAGTGGAGCAGGTCTCCTGTGGGGATAATCATGTGGTTGTTTTGACACGAAACAAAGAAGTCTACTCTTGGGGCTGTGGGGAATATGGTAGGTGTTGCCTTGCCTCTGTCCACTTATTCCTAGGCATACAACCTGACTTGAAACGTCTGTGCATCAAAACACGTCATGCAGCCTCTACTTGAGAAGTGTTAATTCAGTAAAAAAAATCTTATAGAATGTTTTCCTTGGGAAGGAGTCCATCATTTTCATGATTTTTTTTTTATGTGTGTCTCAGGACGACTGGGTTTGGATTCAGAAGAGGATTATTATACACCACAAAAGGTAAAATCAGAGGCAGCTTCTTCCTAAAGCTTGTCTAGGTCACACAGTCACAAGTCCTCTTTCCTTGACTCCTCATATCGAGGTGTTTTATTTCTGAAATATTTCCTATCTGGGACACTGACAATCCAGGATTCCTGATTTAGCACTGTGCAGTCTTGTCATCTGACTAAATCATGAGAAAGAGGATACATCCACTGTGGACACTTGAGAGTCACATCTTAACTCAGGAATTAGAGCTAAAATCGTCTTGTACAGTGAAAAAGTCACATTGAGCTAAATACACCCTGGAAAATTCCTTGGAAAGATATTGGCAAGTAATGTATTGTCTCTTAACCCAACACAGTCATTTTCCCCTTCTATTCCACAATTGAACACTAGATGAAATAGTTATTTTTATTTAGCACTGCACTAGCTGACACAGGAGCTGAGGGAAGAGCACAGTCACATATCTCTTACATCCACCCTTGTGCACAAGCTCGCCCACTCGAAGGTTGACCATAATCTACTATACCATTCACTAGAACGTTTATATTTTTAAAATTAACTTACCTATTTGTGGGACTATTCTCAATGTGATTCCCAGCTATTCCTCTTCTCCTGAAAAGGCTATAGTAGAAATTTTGATGTTTAAGTTTTCAAACATCCATCATGTCCACCCACCGTTCTCTATCCCTGTCTAGTTAGCTGCAAAGGGATGTGAGCCTTTGGAAGTCCTGGCTGGTACCTCAGTGTTCTTATCTCCTCACTTATAATATGACCAGACTGGGACCCCACAGGGCCACTGAGTTTCTTTTATAACTGTCCTGGGGTTTTCTGCTTCAGAGGACAAAATGGGCAATGGGGAGTGAAGTTTCTCCTTTCCCAGTGTCACCTGAGAAGTTGTAAGTAAGACCTATTGCTAAAACAAACTTTGGGGTTATCCATTTAGCTGACGTGGAACTACCTTCTGTTACTTTATTATAAAACTTGAGCTCCTTATTGAAAACAGTAGCCTCTAAGCTGCAGTGCATATCTGAATAGAACAACCTTTACTTCCCTATTGTCATTCTGCTAAATGTAGGACATCACTTTTGAAAGAATCTGAAGGTTTTTTCCTAATATAAGTTATATCTAGGGGATTTTTTTTTTTCTTACAGGTGGAGGTTCCCAAGGCCTTGATTATTGTTGCAGTTCAATGTGGCTGTGATGGGACATTTCTGCTGACCCAGTCGGGCAAAGTGCTGGCCTGTGGACTCAATGAGTTCAACAAACTGGGTCTGAATCAGTGCATGTCTGGAATCATCAACCACGAAGTGGGTACCTCCTTTGGTGTCCTAACCACATTATCAGAATTTCTTTGGGAATGCTGTTGTTATTGGTTAGTGACCATGGAATTTGACTTAAGAATAAAGTGAGGATCTCATTATGTTCAGCAAAAGAAGCCAGCCACAAAAGAATACATACTATATAATTCGAATAGTATGAATTTTAAGAACAGGCAAAATTAACTTATGATAGAAGTTAAAATAGTGGTTACTTCTGGGAGGAGGGGCATGGGTATTAACAGAAGAGGTGGGAGAGGGATGGATTCTAGGATGGTGGGAATGGTCTGTATCTTGATCTGGTGGTGGCTTTACATTTATAGGCATACTGAAAAATCAACCTATATAATATTTTATAGTATGATATACCTCAAAAAAAATTGATTACAAAGAATCATGAAGGATTCAGGTTCTACCTTATCACCGAAATAGGTGCAAGAAAATCAACATTATGAAAACAAATATATTTCCAAGCATCACTGCCCTGGAGAGTTTTTTTTATATTTATTACTCCCAAATCACTAATCCTGTACAGGTTTATTAAATATAATTACCACTCACCTCCTTCAAGAATGTCATGAAATTCACTTCTGATATTAAGTCTTAGTCTCCTCTTTGTGTTAGTATGATGAGTTTTTATCATTTTCTAAAGAATTAAATTAAGAGACAGCTCCACACACACACAAAAAAAGCTCATTGCACCTGACAAAATTAACAATAATTAAGGATTTTTAAAGCAATCTCTGAAGCAGTGGTTCTCAAATAGGAGAGTACAGATTTGGGGCAAGTCTAGAGATGGTGTCTTTGTGGTTCGAAAAGGTATTAGTGCCCTCTGATCTATGGTTTCACTTCCCAAGGTTTTGGTTTCCCACAGTCAACCACAGTCCAAAAATATTAAATGAAAAATTCCAGAAATAAACAATCTATAAATTTTAAATTGCACACTGTTCTGAGTAGCATGATGAAATCTCGAGTTTTCCTGCAATTGGCTTGAAAGGCTTTTTGGTCATTATAACAACATTCTCAGCCTGTTTACTCCTTGATTTTTTTATCTCATGAGTCTCCACTTGTTTTAGGCATACCACGAAGTTCCCTACACAACCTCCTTTACCTTGGCCAAGCAGTTGTCCTTTTATAAGATCCGTACAATTGCCCCAGGCAAGACTCACACAGCTGCTATTGATGGTGAGTTGATTTACAGCTGTACACAGGCCTTAGTAGTTCAGGCTCTTTTTTTCTATCAAGTATTAGCTTTTCTTAACAATATATATATTATTCTCCTTTCCCCCTAGAATCCAGGATTATCTCATTAACAAATAAAGGTATTCAAGTAAATGTTTTTTTGATAATCGTTATAAATGCATAATCAATATATGCCTTAATGAGAATGCTAATACCCATTTTCTACAATTAAGATACAGTATTAGAAAATACAGTATTGAGTCTTTTCTGGCTCTAATTGGTCGTAGTTCTAGATACCTTAGCTGCCCTACATCCAGGATGGTGTAGCTAGCTATATTTGTATATGTACTCTAACAACCAGAAGCTAGTCCATGGAACTCTGCATTGGCTGCATTTTTCCCTCTATTCCATGACCCATTTGTGCCTGGTTATTTATTTTTGCTTCTCTCTCAGAGCGAGGCCGGCTGCTGACCTTTGGCTGCAACAAATGTGGACAACTGGGAGTTGGGAATTATAAAAAGCGTCTGGGAATCAACCTGTTGGGGGGACCCCTAGGTGGGAAGCAAGTGATCAGGGTCTCCTGTGGTGATGAGTTTACCATTGCTGCCACTGATGGTGAGTCTGTAAACGTCCTTTCAAGCTTTCTGGACAATGATTGTGTTTTAATTTTTGGTTGGGAAAGAAGTGGACCGGTTATTTGTGTAGCTGTATATGTTTACCATTTTATTTGTATTAAATTGATAGCCAGTTGTGCGTACGGAGCTTCATTAACTTATCATGTGTGTCCAACATAGTGATTGTTTTAAAAAGGTCAGGTTTCTAAATAATGGCAGGTTAATATTCTAAGTACCTAATTTTTTTTACTTTAACTTTTTGGTAAGATGTTTTAAGAATAATTAAATATTTATATATATATATACCTTTCTCAGCACCACATGGCTTTCAATAAATGTTAGCTAGGTGGCTGGAAAGGAGACCAACATAATTTAACCTTGCTTTTTGGTTGGGGTCAGCTGCACTGCAGTGATGTCCTTAGGAACTGCTAAGGCTTGAAGAGTTGTATACTGTGTGTTTCTCAGCTTTCTGAATTGGTCCGAATTTTCTTCTCTTTCTTCTCATAGCTGTTTCTCCTCCACAGCATCTTCTTGCTCCTATCACTGCTTCTCTTTACTGTCACTTCTGCTAGTATTCATTTCCTTCCCTCTTCTTTCTTTTTTTTCTCTTTTTGCTCTCTTCTTCCCATATCACCTTCTGAACTTTTTTTTGATTTTTGCAGCTACTTCTTTCTTGTGACTGGTAAACAACAAATCACATTTCACCTCTTTTTTTTTTTTTTTTTTTTTTTAACTCATTTCAGCTTTTTTTTGTTGGTGTTCATGCTCTGAGATGTCTTTGTTTTCTTTTGGTCTATGCCTCTTGGTTACACATGAGGGATCCAGGGATGCTGTCACATGAGTGAACCAACTTTCAGAATGGCACATTAACCTTCTCTGCTTGTCCCAAAACAAAGGATTTGAGGAAGCAAACTTTCTGTCAGACTAGATAAATGGAAATGTTACCGGGAAAGACAAAGTCAGGATGTCACTAAGGATTCAATTTAATGTAGCAAGTTCAGTAACACTTTTCCAGCAGGGCTCAAAGAGGTACTGTTCCTTCAATAGATACGTGTACTTCATGAGTTAAACTTCAGAATGAGGGGTATAGAATTGGATTCTGTGTCTGGGCATAGTACCTCTTGATAAATGTTGCTGGATTCTTATGAACTGTACTAGATCACCTCATTCATACAGCAAACAAACTGAGTGCTTACTGTGTGCCAGGCCCTCTTTTAGGCTCTAGGAATATAGAAGTGAGTCTCAGGAAGTCCCTCTTCTCAAGGAGCTCACAATCTAGTAGGGTAGGGGAGATATCCATATAAATAGGCTAGTAAAGGCAGCTAGATCAAGTGCTGTGATGGCAGTATCCACCTCCTGTAATTCCTGGAGCTCCCAGGGCTCAATCCTTCTCTCTCTCCACTTTCTCTCTCTCCCTTCAATCCCTAAGTGAGCTCATTACCTTCAGTCCCCCTATACACTGATAACTTTATGTTACCACCCCTGACCTCCACACTCACATAATCAGCAGCCCCTCAACTAAGATGTTTAAAGATAGGGTGGCTTAATAGCCCAGTTTTCCCAGGTCAGTTCTGATTCATGCCTATTGTCCTGGCTTAATCATCAGTATCACCCCCTTTTCATTAATCTATTTCCTGTTTAGAAAAAAAAAAGTGCAGCTCACTGCCTGCATTAATTCAGTTTTACATAAACACACTCTTTTAGGCTGATGCAAATCTGACTGGTTTTCAATGTGAAAATAAATGTAAAAACTGTTCTTGGAGTTATTTCTAAACAGAACTTGTCTCTCTAATCCTAATATAACAAATGTGTTCATAAATCGGATTCATCAAATCTTCAGCTAACAACTATTCTAGAACGACGTTAACATTACGCTACATTTTCTAGGATTTGACATTTTCAGCGATTGAGAATTACTGTATTTTGTAAATGGAAATACCACTGCTAAAAACAGAATGCCATGAATAAAGTGATATCATTTGTTTCCAAAGACTATTGATACACTAGAGTGATGTGAAAATAATAATAAAAGGGAGCTGTTTCATGGCAAACTTTGGGGGTAAGGTTAGGACTGTAATCCGCGAGTTATCTTGGAATAAACGCTGCAGCCACAAGTGCCGCCAGTGAGTATTCTCCAGGCAAACAGGAAGTGGGTTAAAAAATGTCCTGATTTGGATAAGAAATAAGAGGCATCTCAAACTTACTATATTCAAAATCAAATTTCTGATTTTCTGCACAAACCTGTTCTACCTGCAGCCTTCCCGTCTCAGTAAATGGCAGCTCCATCCTACACCCCACATCCCATCCATCAGCAAACCTATTGATTCTCTTTAGAATATAGCTAGCCACTTCTCAGCATCTTTAGTACTACAGCTGGGCTTTCTCCTTTTACCCTTGGTCCCCTGCATTCGATTCTCCTCATGGTAGCCAGAGGAATTTTTTTTTTAAATACCTATTGCTCAAAACCTCTACTGGTTTTCTCTTTCAATAAAAACCAAAGTCATTACAGCAGCCTGCATATCCCTACATAATCAGGACCCCAGTCACTTCCTGACCTTGGACCATGTGCCCTCTATTACTTTGCTCTAGCTGCGGAGGCCTCTTGTTCCTTGTTCGTGATGCTCATATTACCTACGCAGGACTTTTGCACTTGCTGTTTCCTTTGCCTGGAAAGCTTTTCCTCTAGATATTCATGTGGCACTCTCTCTCATTCAGTCAGGTCTCTGCCAAGTGTCAACGAGTATTTCTCTGATTACCCTATCTAAAATAGTACCTCACTATTATTTTTTATTTCCACTTATTTTTCTTTATTATTTGTCTTTCTTCATAGCACTTACTACCTGAAGTATTATTTTTTTATTTATCAATCTCCTTTCACTAGAATCAGTTCCAAAAGAACAGCAACTGTTTCATTCACTGCTCCGTCCCCAGCACCTTGAGCAGTACCTGTCATGAAGTAGATGTCCAATAAATATTTGAATGAATGATCAAAAAAAGTTATTGCCTGAGTGAATGAACAGATGAATGGATGGCAGTACATAGAGAGATGATTTTTACCTCAGCGGCATCAGGAGTTCTTTAGGCTTACACGGGGTTCCCTTGTTTCGTACATAGTAGAAAATCATCCTAGCTCTAAGGCATAAAGATCAGGAACCCAAAGAGTTGGGAAGTGGGTGTTCTGTTAAACTATCTGCTATTAATTTTTTTCTAGACAATCACATATTTGCCTGGGGCAATGGTGGTAATGGCCGCCTGGCAATGACCCCCACAGAGAGACCTCATGGCTCTGATATCTGTACCTCATGGCCTCGGCCTATTTTTGGATCTCTGCATCACGTCCCGGACCTATCTTGCCGTGGCTGGCACACCATTCTCATTGTTGGTAAGGGTTTCATATCTTTGGGTTGGAGTGGTTTTGACAGAGAATAGACCCCCACCCACTCCTAAGATACTGCTGGCTGTAGTAAGAAGAGAACAATGTCACTTCCTGAGCTTTGTCATTTACGACTTCTTGACCATTTTTTAAAAAAAATTTCTGCCCTCTTGCCAGAAATTTGTTGTTTCTAGTCCTCTACTAATTAATTTGTTGTTTGTGTTTATGCTGTCGTGAGAAATATTTAGTCTACATTTATTTATTTATTTATTTAGCCTTCAGCATCTGGTACTCCCAGGTGGTCTCCCATCCATGTACTAACCAGGCCCAACCCTGCTTATTAGCTTCCGAGATCAGACGGGATTGGGCACTTAGGGCGGCATGGCCTTAGACCAGCTAGTATACCTTTAAAAAGAACCTTTCTGCATAAAGATTATTTTGCTAATCTAAATTATAAAGGCCTGCATGAGGGTTTACAAATCTGTTCTTTTACAACCTTGGCTGCACATTAGAATCCCCTGAGGAGCTTATAGACATCCCAGTATTCTCACCAATTAAATCAGAATTTCTGGGGTAGGACCTAGGCATTGTTATTTTCTAAAGTTCCCCAGGTGGTTCCAAAAAATAGTTAAGATGGAGAATTACTACTATACGTAGTCAATATAGTTAGAGCAGCTAGGGATACTTGGCTTATGACATTAATATCTGAACCAGAAGTAATTTTAAGTTATCTGGAGTGAGGGATAGCAATTATCTCCTACATCAGCTAGCTCTCTGTCCTAGGCTTCTCAGTTTTCCTGTCTGTAGCTGTATGTAACGCTTACCTGTTGAATATTTTTCCTCAGAGAAAGTGTTGAATTCTAAGACCATCCGTTCCAACAGCAGTGGCTTATCCATTGGAACTGGTAAGTAGCAGTGTCTGATACAGGAGTCTTGTGAGGTGTGGGTCTTTGGTTTAGAGTACATGAGGTCTCCAAAAAGGAAATAGGAAATATCTTTAGGAAATGAGGAATACAGTGATCAAAAGAGAGGATCAGATTTTGGTGGATTTCACAGTAACATTGCAGTCACTGCAACCAAGCATATGGAAATAATTAAGTGGCTTGCCCAACATTGTAATATGACTTATGTATCATTCCTTTCCTCACTATGCTTAGGGGCTATGGATTCTATCCACCCTGTACTTCCATGGTATTCCCAGGAGTATTCCAGTCTATAGAAACAGTTCTTCAAAACAGGCCCTCAGAATTAAAAGTTGGCTAAACTTTCAAGTGTAGGAAAATCAGCGCAAGGTTCTGATAGTTTCCTTTGGCTTTCTTCGTGGTGCTCTGTTATTTGGGACCATGCCGGGAAATTGAACGTGTGTTCTTTTTTGTTTTTTTCTATTTGCTAGAATACCTGTACTATAGTCTTTGATGTCTCAGAACTTGGATTCCGATATTTTGTGGAATCAAAACAGATAAAGACCCAGAATAAAAGCACATTAATCTTCCAAAAAGAAATAGTCGAAATCCGATCTAGGCTGTTGACCTTTCTTTTACACACACATGCACTCACATCATCCCTTATTAGTTTCCTTTAGTAATCCATTGCTCAGCATTTATTTGTGCATATCAGTCTGTCGCAAATGATAAAATATTTTTTTGCTAAGCACAGCTGTTCTAGTAGAGCTTTATTTTTCTGTAATAGTATTTAAAGGAAAATAGTATTTAAGATTAAAAGCTCACATCAATTGGCTAGAAAATGTAAACTTCATAAGGGCAGGGATTTTTGTCTTTTTTATTCATTAATTGTATCCACATTGCCTAGAAGAGCACTTGGCAAATAGTAAATGCTCAATATATATTTGTTGGTTGAATATGTTATAACCATCCAATGGAATATTATACAAGAGTAAAAATGAGCATCTACAAATATTTCCATAATGTGAAATATAAAAAGCAAGTTGGAACAAACTACATGCCTTTTTAATAAGTACAAAACCCAGCAAAATAAGTAATATATTGCTTAAGGATACATTAATATGTGATAACGCTTTTTTTTTAAAGAAATGATAAATACAGAATTAAACAGTGGTTACATCTGGATAGGAGGCCAAAGAGAGAAGGAATTTACAAAGCAGGTAGAATGTTATAGATAATATTCTAGTTCAGTACTGTCCCATAGATCTTTCTGCAACAATGGAAATATTCTATATCTGTGCTGTCTAGTATAATAGCCACTAGCCACAAGTGGCTGCTGTGACTGAGGAACTGAATTTTTAATCTTAAATAGTCATATATGACTAGTGACTACAATATTGGAAAATAGACTCTAGTTCTTTAACTGGCAGATTCGTATATGTTTATTTTGTTAGGCATCAAAACTTACACATATGTTAAAAATAGTCTTATGAATATCTCAAATATGACATAATTTTTTAAAGCCATTTAAAACAAAAAACAAGTGTCAGAGCTTATTTTGGCATCTACAGTTCTGCTGCTTCTGTAGGATCACACCATCAGTCCTCAAGCCAGTGTAGCTGGTAATCATAACCAGTCATTTACATTTAACTTTAGAATATACCACACAATCTTTTTTTACTTTGGCAAATTTACTTTTTAAATTATATTTTCCTTTGTCCCATATTAAAATTCATTTTCATTTCTTGACTGCACATCAGCTAGTCTTCATTAAGGTAACTTGGAATATGCTGCATGAAAGAACCAGCCATCATATTTAAAAATTTTTTACAAATAGTTATCAAAGAATTTAATGAATTTAATGATTGAAGATTTCTCCATTCAGATGTTTCCCCAGAAAGGGAGTTAGTGATGAGTTTATTTGGCAACTTTAAGTGGTGTTTGGCTCAAATGTGAGAGCTCTGTATCTAAGATGAACCTCTGTGGAAGATGCTGGAATCTGGATATATCTAAAGCGTGAGTGCTAGATTTGGTGAGCTATGGTGGGGGTGATTGTTCAGTTATACTTTAGAACATTGATCATTTGCTGTGAACATAAGGATAAGCAAGTTTGGAAAGTAGAAGTGAATATCATTATGAAGATACTGATATATAATACCTTGTGTGAAAACTAAAAATTTAGTCCCAAATATCTGACTCACACTGTTGCTCTTTCACTTTATGCAACTCTAATAACTGATCCAGGGGTCAGTGGGGCTATAAGATGGTAAATCTTTCTTGCTGCATAGCAAAGCTTTCTATTCCTGTGCTGTGTATCTGTCAGTGGTTCAGAGTTCTAGCCCGGGAGGCGGCGGCGGCGGTGGCGGTGGTGGGGGAGAAGAGGAGGACAGTCATCAGGAATCTGAAACTCCTGATCCAAGTGGAGGCTTCCGAGGAACAATGGAAGCAGACCGAGGAATGGAAGGTTTAGTCAGTCCCACGGAGGCCATGGGGATCAGTAGTGGGGCCAGCAGCTCCTGTCCTGGCTGGCTTCGAAAGGTAATTCCTTTGGTAGAGGTACCTGAGATAAAATGTCAGGCCCTTTGCATGGACTAGAAAGGAGTTGTCACAATCTCTCAGTTTCCCATTGTCCTAGTCACATGTTTTGTAGCAGGCATCTAGATTCTGATTTCTACCTGGAACAAAATCACCAAATCTCTAATCCTTTTTTCTTCCTGACAAGAAGAGATACAAAATGTTCTCATACCTGTATTACTTAAATCAATGTAAATTAATACAACCTTCCTTGAAGGCAGTTTTTGTAATGTATGTGTGCAAAGATTAAGCTTATAAATTTTGTAATGTGGTTTGTAGAAGTGGAATATTGGGGCAATGGGAATGCCTTACAACAGAAATGGATTATGAGAGTTAAAGTGCAGACAGTAAAAATGTTGGAGTATATTTATTTATATAGAAAGTTGGTTATAGCATATGTTTATGCAAAAAAGTATGGAATATGTATAGTATGATCCCATTTTTTTAGAAAATATGTAATGCATAGAAGACTGTTTACTCTGGAGACTATATATATTGATCATTTTAACAGTGGTATCTGTGAGTGATGGAATCACTGGTGACTTTTACCATCACCTTTTGCCCATCTCTACTTTCTCATTTTCTACAGTGGACGTTTATAGTTTGTGAAATTTTAAATTTTTTGCTAAAATAATAAATTTACAGCTGCCTATATAATAACTTGATAGCTAAACTTGGTAGCTGTGTAGGAGTATGAATGAAGGAAGCAGCACATCCTCCTATCTACAGTGTCAGCCTCAGCCTTTAGAAGCCTGGCAGTTGGCCTTGCTAACATCACCTTAGAGGTTCCCAACTCACTGAATAGCCTGTGTAGAATAAGTGTGTTGGGGAAACATGCCAGACACTCCAAACGGTGTTCTTGAATTTGAATTCATATCACTGTAACCCCTTTGAGGAAGGGATGCCGACTGTGGACAGGTAGGGTGCTATGTTATAACCACGACTGTCCTGCCCCACTAGAGGGTGCTGATGTCACGACAGAGTGAAAGCTATAGCAAGAAAGGAATTTGGAAGAAAGTAAATGACTCAAAACTGATGAGATTCTTTCTCTTATACATAGGAGCTGGAAAATGCAGAATTCATTCCCATGCCTGACAGCCCATCTCCCCTAAGTGCAGTTTTTGCAGAATCTGAGAAAGATACCCTGCCCTATGAAGAGCTGCAAGGACTCAAAGTAGCCTCTGAAGCACCTCTGGAACATAAGCCCCCAGTAGCAGCCTGGGTAACTGAGCCTTTTGCCTTTGAATCTGAACTAAGTAATAGTGGCTGTGAGCTCTGCCCAGTTCTCTTGGCCTGTCTGCTCTAGTGCCATTGGTCTCCCAGCTGCCCTGTATCAGCTCATTATAGTGTCTATTTAGTAGTGCTAAAGCCTCTACTGAAGAATAAACTGAGTTGTCTTGGAAAAGTATTTACCCTTTCACATTTCTGCCAGGCTAATACCTTTCTACTCCAGAGGACTGTCTTTTCTCTTTGCCTCAGAAGTATCAAAATTGAAATTCCAAAATTCAAATGCAGTTTTTCATGACACTGCTAGGACGGGTAGTCTAGTAAAGTATACCTAATCTTCATAGAAATCAAATTGTGGTAGATATCTCAATAAAACTGTAAACCAGAGGTCATCAAACTTTTTCTATAAAGGTCCACACATTAATTATTTTAGGCTTTATGGACTATACAGTCTCTTTTTTAGCTATACCACTTTGACATGGTAGCACAAAAGCAGCCATAGATAATACATAATGAAAGAACTTGATTATGTTTCAATAGAAGTTTTTTTTTTTACAGAAACAGGCAGTAGGTCTAATTTGGCCTGTGGACAGGCTTATACTGACCCTTGCTATAAACAAAATACAGTAGAAGAAGGGAAAAAAATTCAGACAAGGAACATTGAAAAGCTTCCCAGAAGAGCTAATAAAACTTTTGAAACTTAAAGGTGAATGTTTTAATTCCTCTGTCAATTAGCCATCTTGACTTGTCTTGGTGATCCTGTTTACTGAACACCTCTCAAACTCTTCTGAAGTGTGCTCCACTACATTTCATAAATATTGACCCTTTGGATCACAGTGTCCTCACTGTGATCAGAAAATTTTGTTCCAAACTAAATCATGCTTTCCCCCACTTCAGCATTTATTTTCCTGTTATTCAGGAAAATAACAGTACACTTTAAAATCTTCACAAAGTCCTCCAAAACAGATGATTGTTCTTTTACCTTAGCATAACAGAGACTGAGGCATTGAGAGTTCTCTTGCCCTGTTATGTTAGAGCCAGGTGCTCTTATAATCCTGGCAGTTTTCTGTTTCTCTTGTGTTTATTTTGTGTCTATATGTTATATCTTATTACTTTAAAATCTGATAGCACTTACAGGAAATTTGGATTGGGGAGCTGTGGCATCTGGGCAGAACCTCCTATGATCTTTCTGTCTTCACTCTTCAGCCACCACAGCTGAATCCTTCAGGAACATGTGCTGGGAAGGGGACACCAGTGACTCCTACGTGTGCATGCAGCACTCTGCAGGTAGAGGTTGAGAGATTGCAGGGTCTGGTGTTAAAGTGTCTGGCTGAACAACAGAAGCTACAGCAAGAAAACCTCCAGATTTTTACTCAACTACAGAAGCTGAACAAGAAATTAGAAGGAGGGCAGCAGGTGGGCATTAAAAGAACAATTCAGTTTCTAATTTTGTTTTGAAGAATCACACAAAACAGCAAGGTCAACATAGACTTACTCCTTTACAAGTACTTACCTTTTGATGATGTGACTTTTGTAATTAACCCCAGAAGCCCTGGGTCTTGTTTAAGCACCTAGGTTGAATTATTTTTATCATCTAACTTCCATTGTTTTTTGTTAATTTTTGTTTTTCCTTTCCTTATTATGGAAAACCTTAAACATTACAGTTCAGTGAGTACCCATACATCCACCATCTAGATTCAGCAGTTGTTAACATGTTGCTATATTTGTTTCAAGTGTGTGTGGGGGGAGGTATATTTATTTATTTGTATTTTGCTAAATTCTTTTCAATAGTCTCTCCCCTCCCCAATACTTTATTACACATATCCAAAAATAAAGACATTTGTTCTCCTGGATAACCACAATACTATTATCACACTTAACAAAATTAACACATTTTAATTTTCATTCGCCACACAGTTGATTCTCAGATTTTCCCAATTTTCTCACAAAAATGTTCTTTATAACTGTTTTTATCAGAATCCAGTCAAAAATCCCACATTATATTGTTATGTCTCCTGTTTTTCTTAATCTAGAACAATTTCCTTCACCACCATCACCCTTTTTTAAGTTTCATGGCATTGACTTGAAAAAATGGGATCAGTTTAACAGAATATCCCACATTCTAGATTTGTCTTATTTTCTTAGGACATTGCTTAACTTGTTTTTTCGTTACTTGGAAATTAGACTTAAGGCTCAATTAGAGTTAAGTAAAACATTTTTGGTAAAAATTCTTCACAGGTGATGCTGCATGCATCGCTTTTATTTTTTATTTATTTTTTTGCATGCATTGTGTATAAAGAGCCATTGTGTTACTCTATACAGAGTGAACTAGGATAGGGAAATATGATTCAACCCTTGGGTTTGCCATTACCAGCTTTGTGTGTTTGGACAAATTACTTTATTTCTATGAGACCTGGTTTCTCACCTAAAAGAAAAAGGTAATACCACTCATGTATGGTTGTTTTGAGGATTAAATGAAATAATGTCTATGAAAATACTTTGGCAAATAATCCACACACTTGAGGTAAGCATGGAGAGACTGGCAGCTGTAGCTGGCAGGAGGAATGTTTTGCCTAGGGCTGTCTCAATTTTAAAACTGAGAGTTTTGAATCCCAGAAAATTATGTAGTCCTGAGCAAACCAGGACAGTTTGTCATCCTACCTGCAGTAAATGTAAAGGTGTAGACTTTCCCTAAGGTAGCATTATGAGTTTCTCGCAAAACTAGCTACAAATCTTTAGAGGTTGACACTGAAAATCTAGTTCTGAACTGCTGTGACTAGATGGCAGTATTGTTAATGTGGAACTGTGTTTTACCTGGACAGGTGGGGATGCATTCCAAAGGAACTCAAACAGCAAAGGAAGAGATGGAAATGGATGCAAAGCCTGACTTAGATTCAGATTCCTGGTGCCTCCTGGGAACAGATTCTTGTCGACCCAGCCTCTAGTCTCCTGAACCTGTATAGCCTCCAGGAAACTGGGATCCAAAGAACTTCACAGCACACTTACTGAATGCAGAGAGCGCTTTCCTGGCTTTGTTCACTTGCAGACAAGGAGCGCAAGGCGGAGGCTCTGAAGCACTTTCCACGTACACTTGGAGAGTGGCAGTGCCTATTAGATAGGATCTAGGAGTGGTTTTGTTTTGGAGAATGGAAGGGCCCTGTGGCCCTGGCTTTGTCCTCAGTGACTGCCATAGCAACAGCAGCTCTGTACCTCATCTCGTGATCCCACCTTTGAAGAGGAGACACAATGCTCACCTTAATTTTGCTGGTAGCAGCTTATATCCTATTTATCATTTTCATCATTAATTGGAAGCTGCCTTGGGAATTCAACACCAGGCATTGCACCTCTGGGTGGAGGATGGAAAAGTGTAAAGCTGGAATGGGCTAGAACCAGGCGTGGTCCATCTAGGGTCATCTGAAGAGTGGCGAAGGGTTCTGAGCCTGCTCAGGAGGCCTGAGTCCAGGAAAATATGTCCGGTGGAGTCAGTCTGGGGTTTGTTTTCAGAAAGTTCAATTACTTCGTGCAGCTAAATGCTTTAGGAGGAAAAGTAGGCTTAGATTGCTTTTCCTGTGAGGGTTAATTGAAATTTCTTCAGTGAGTAGAGAAAGAAGGGCAGGTCCCTCCTGATCACACAGCTAGAGTTTCAGGCTGTGGCCGATGCAGGGTGGGCTTTCCTAGATTTGGCAGATACCTCTAAGAGATGAGATGTCCCGTAGAGAATTGAGTCAGTGGGGCAGTAGAAATGGCCTTAAGAGAAAACCGTGAGGGAGAGAAAGCCCTCCTTTAGCTGCCTCTACTTGGTATCTTTGAGAGGGCCTACAGTGACTGAGTCTCCTGCCCATGAGGCTTCTTATGCCTCTGCCTTCATGGCTCTTAGGGTTCTAAGCTTGACATCAGCAGCCCCAACCACTCCCTTTCTGTATGTCTAGCCAGTATTTTACCCCTTTTGGTGTTTTATGAAGCCATGTCAGTGAATCTGTATCATCTTTCCTGTTTGAGTAGCCCAAAGCCAGCACCAAAACCTGGTAGTTCCTGCAGCCTAACAGAACAGGTACAACCTGCTGAGTGAAAGGAATTTGGCCAAAAGCTCCTTCTAATCCCATAGTCATTGTGTCCTGGTAGACAGAAGCAACCTATCTTTCTCAAAGAGAGAAAATGTCCTAGGAGCATTTGATGATTTTTCTTAAGGATGTGAGCTCTGTGTTTCCACCTAGCCTTATGAAAGTTTCCTATATTTTGTTTGGGTCACAGGAGCTGTCTTGATGAGCCTCATATCCTACCTCCCTAGAAAAAGCTACGTTAATTTTTGTTTCATTTTCCCTAAACCAAAGTGAATATCTGTTTAATATTTTGGAAGGACCGGTGCAATGGAAATTTTGCCATTTCCCTGAAACTGGTGATGTAAAGGCTGATGCTTGGGGAAAACCCCATGGCTGGGGATGGGCAACTCTGTTTAATGGGATCTTCTTTGGTTTGATGTTCCCATTGTTTTCTCAATTCTGGGAAGCCTAGTACAATGGTACTAATGTAATCACTGAAGCCTTTTCTTAAAATAAGGGAAGGGGCCAACCCTGGATTAAGCTACAAGTTCTGGGGACTTGGGGGTTTGCTATAAACCCTAACATGTAAGTGCAACTTTGGTTTTTTGTTTTGTTTTTTTTTTAAGGACTGACTGGCCTTTCATTCCCCTGTATCCCTCATGCTCACCATCTCAGCAGGCCTGAGAGGCAGGGTCAGTTTGGGTGTTAAATCATGAGTGTTGCTTCTGCTATGGAACTAAAGAACATGGGACGTTGCTGAGACTGTGGGATGGAAGTGAGCATTGAAGCGGGCGGTGAGAGCCCGGCTCTTGTCCAGAGGGGAGTTGTTCTCTAACAGTGGAATGCTGTGGTCGTTTTCTCTAGCATGTTCCCTTGGGAAGCCTAGGTTTGCTATTAATCTGGCTGAGAATCTAAGTTCTGTGCCTTAGAGACAATTTGCACTTTCCCAAATTGTGCCTGGGACAGCCATGTGATTTTTCCCACCAAAAAGCTATGCAAATGGAAACCAGCTCAAAGGTAGCAGCCATGCATTACGTAAAAAGTGAAAGGTGAGGCAGCAGCAGCAATGCCTTTGAATGGTTTTCTGTAGCTAATTCTCTTAAATTTTGTCCTGCTTTTCTTCTCAGTGCAGTATTAGGTGTATTTCCAGTAGTATCGCTTTCGAGTTATAGTATAACCTGAGTTACTCCTCTGCTCTGACATTGTTGCTGAAGAACTAGCTTTTTGTTAGCCAGATGTTTGAAAGATTGAGGGTGGAGTGGTTTGGCATTTCTGTTTTAAATAAACATTTAAACTCAAATCAGTGCTATGCCTCAGTCTGCGCATGGACCTTAGTCACTGGGGATAAAACACTCAGATTCTAGGCCTTCTTGAATCTTTAATTCAGTGAGTATATAAATAAATGGTCTGTAACGGAAACAATGCAAGGGACATTTGCACAGAAATAATCTTTGCTTCTTTCCAATTTCTTTTTCTTGCTAACAGAATCATTTCTGTTGATGCAGCTTTTCCCCACTAAAACTTCTAAAATATAGTGCTTTAATGCAGAGGGAGAAAGAAAATGAGCCATTAAAAGAGGAAGAAGGATCACTTCTTGTACTTACCTCCCCAGTCACTGATAATGCCAGTTTATGTTTATAAAAGTGTTTTCTCTCCAAGAGGTTGAACTGTGTTTGGTCCCCCTGGCATAGTACAGCCAAGTGACAACTCCTCTTGGCTGAGCATTTCACTAAAGTTTAAAGCGAAAGCAGCCTTAAACTCACATTTCATTTGGTTTGCCATATATTTGGAACAATTCTGGAGCGAAGATGTATTGTAAATAAATTCTTTCAAATGAGTATCCCTGGGCCTCCGAGGAATATTATTCATGATAGTGTCAGGACAAAGTGTGTTGTAGTCAGGGCTGCAAAACATGTTCCTTTCTGGTGCAAAGCCAAAAATCCTTTATTGCTTCAGTGATTAACTGTGGAAATACACATACTGATCACTAAACCTCAGAATCGTTAGGGAGAAAAACAGTATCACATCTCTGCTACCTCCTATGTCATGAAGAGTGATAAATTGATGGCAAAAAGAAAATGTTGGTCATAAGGTGCTGTGCTGCATTAAATACACTGCTGTTAAGCATTCTCAGCAGGTCTACGTACAGTTTTAAGTGAAGTGAGTTTCACCATAAGATTTTTTTTCCCACTGCTTAACCTTTTGAACTTTAAAATTTGTAATATTTACTTACATAAAAGTTTCTTGGATAAAGTAGTATAACACAAGGACAGTTACAGGCATCATTTATTTATCTGCTATTCAGGAAGAGACTTAGAAAAAACTTTTAACCTTTACCCAAAGACCAGATCAAGCTAAATTTAAAAGACTAATAGATATTCCTAATATAATCAAGGCCTAAGCATGTTGAGATTGAAGGGAACACTAGGGCATTGACTATTGTTTCATTTCTCTAGCAACACAAGAATGAATAACAGCAGCTTCCTGTGTCTATAGAAAGCACTCCCCCCATCACACCCCACACACACACATTTGTTCTTCTTGGAGGGCCCTGATCTGTGACCTCAGTAACATCATTCAGGGATTCTCAAACCCAAGTGCCCGTGGGGCCAGACAGATAAGGCAAATAGTGAAGCAGGCCAGGTGGGGCTGTGGTGACCTGAGTTGCTCCCTCCTGTCTGAAGGAGCAACTGATCCTGAACCCCACTCAATTAGTGCTATTCCAGGTTGCTGGCCTGGTGTTTCCAGAACTTAGTTTTTCAAGAGATGCTCCATATCCCAATTTTTAAATGTAAGATTATATTTTTAGTGATGTGCCAGCCAAGTACAACAACTGTGCGGCAAAGCAGTCCACAGACTACCACTTTGTGGCCTTGGCCACAGCTCATTCTGGCCATCTATTGTTTTCGCAATCAAGTGTGAAAGTGTGTACCTCATTAAACTTGCCTGAGGAATGTATATATTGGGTTAAATATCCAGTATGTCTATGTAAGTTTCCTTTAAGCAGCCAACCAAAAGCCCTATTATGTGAGAACACACTTTGCAACAATTAAGAAAAGCATAAAACAATATGTTTTTAAAATATATCATTTTTTTTCAGCCTAGTGTCCTGCAGCTTCACAGTTAAAGCCTTAAATTCACATTTCAAATTGGTCTGATCTGTTAGCCCAGCCACTCAGCAGAAGAGCTGCAAAGGAAATGGAACAAGAGTTAAGTGGCCATCTGTTGTTTAGTAAAATATGGTTTTGTCTGCCCAGGCCCCTTTGCCCAGATCAGATTGGGTGATTTTTTTTCCAGTATTTTAAGTTAATTTGAGTAATGCACTCAGAATAACCCTGATATTACCCCTATCAGACATTGCCTTATCGCTGCTCCTATTTGACAAGTCTAGGTAGGACTCATTTTATTATTTGTTTAATTTTAAATCCCCAAAACCCATTTATTGAGGGCCTGATTATAAAAGTTACTTATACTAGGCATAATTCTGCACAGAGAAAATTTAAAAGATTTGGTATCTTTTCCTTCAAAGTTGACTTTCTAAATTAGAAGTTTATTGTTGTATAATCAGTCAGGGACATGTGACACAGCAATGTCCCAGCTTTTTTTGATTTTGCTGCCTCATTTAAAAAGCCATTCAACCAACCTTCCAACCTTATTTGAAAGCAGAGTGCTAGCAGTAGGTGAAACTGAAGTTTCTTCTTTTCTTTTTTTTTGTTTTTGACATTAGAAAAGAAATGCAGAAACATAGTATGCTTTGCCCTATCCCTACCCTGCGAAGTAGATAAAGATGAAGTTCTCTTTATTATACAGTAGGGAAGGTTTGGGATACTTTGGCACCCTAATCTTACATACTCATATTGGCTTTTTGCCAGGACCATGTACCAGGCAGGTCAAGGATAGACTTCCATTTGCTTTGCAACAAAATCGTATTATCTTTTACAAGAGATACCATCTGGGTGATCCTTGGACACCAGCTCAACCTAATAAGCCAACTTCTTGCAAGAACAAGAGGAGTTAACAGGAACCACAGACATGTATGTAGAGCCAGTGGCAAGGAGGCAGAGCAAATGCAGGCACTTAACTAGCACAAACCACAAGTCAGCTTGCCAGAAGAAAGCTTTAATGTAGCCTACTTGCTACTCTTAAGTGTCTTCACCCATCAATTCTTAGGGCAATAACATAAGACACACCAGCCTGAAGTGGTAATTTAGTTGAAAGCTCAGGCTTCCTTCTGCCTCCTGCTGCTTTGCAATGAATCTGTCCTCACTGATTTCAGCTCTGCAGGCAGATTTGGGTGATGTGAAAGTTTTAGTCCTTTCTGCTTTGCATCAAATTATCCTCCCATTTACTGCTGAAGAAAAGCAGGGCTTTCTGAACTACCCAGGAGGTTTCCACTGTTGTCTGCTCAACTGTAGTGCTTCCTTGGAGGCGGAGGACGGTTCTTGATGGTCTTACACTTAGGAATGTGCCGCTCAGCCACTTTGGGAGCAAAGTGGCGGCTACAGTGAGGACACTGAATATAGTCTGGATTTTCTGCAGGCAGGATAGGAGGCAAGTCTGAGGGGTTTCCACCTTTGGCAATTACCTGCTGGACCTCTCGAGCCTGACGGAGGGTACGGATGAAAGATTCATGCTTCTGTCTCCAGTTGCTCTTCCGAGGAGGTTCAGGCTATAAGGAGAAGGAAGACTGGTCATTCAGCTTGGCATTTATCTCATCTCCTGAGTCTCCATTAGAATGACAGTAAGGAAATAAAAAGCGCGTTGATTCCCAACGTCAAAGAGAACAGGAAAGGAGCAACCGTGATAGCTAACTTGTCAGAGTGGAGGCACTTAAACTAAGGGCCTGCAAAGGGAAATAAGTACTGAGAGGCAAGCCGTTTTCTCTAGCAGAACCCTTGAGAGGTTCAGTGTTTCAAAGAACCAGGTAGTGGAAAGGGAGGAGGTGCAGAGCTGAAAATAAGTTGGACCCCAGGGCTCCTATCCTACCTCGCACATCCAAATGTTCAAAACTTCCAGAACCCTCACAGGAAAACGGGGGTTTATTCTCTGGAAAAAATTGAACTGAACAGGTTTCAGACTCAGGAAATCCAGCACAGTAAAGAAAAGGGTTAATCTTGGGGCTAAAAATGGAGATTAAGTACAAGTGTACATGATGAATTGTGGAACTGTCTCATCCTCCTTCCCCTACTTGGCTCCCAGAGCACCAAGCACATTGGTACCATCTTAGGAGACTGAAGGGTTCTCTGGATGCATTGAGCAAGCAAAAGAAAAGCCATCAGACCCTGGCTCTGGGGGACCACCATTAAAAGGCTCACTATTTAATAACCCTAATATGAAGACCTTTAGTCAACAAGCCCCACTTAAGCTTAAATATGAATAGACAGATAAGTATCACCAGATATTTAAGCTGTAACGAGAGAGCACATGAACACACACACACACTCAGGAAGCAGCAACAAGGCAGGTAGCAGAAGAAAACTTTTTAATGAAAATCCATAATATCAACAAAGGAGTATTAGAAAAGATTGTGTTCATAAAACAAGAATAATATATATATAATGAGAAAGGAACAACCAAGGAACCAGAGAGAATTATTAAAATTAAAAGTTTGATAGCTAAAAATAAAAATAGAAACATAAAATAATGTCAAGAAAATTATGCAGAATGGGAAAAAAGATCAAGATGGAAAGTCAAAAAGAAAATATTAAAAACATCAGAAAGTCAATCCAGGAAGTCCAACACCTGACCAACAGGCATTCCAAAAAGAACAGAGAAGGCAAGAGGAGGAAATTATTAAAGAAATACTACTACAAACATTCCTAGAGTTAAAGGTCACTACTCTTGAGATTGAAGTAGCCTACCAAGTATGCAACACAATCATTGTAAAATTTCAGAATAGATATTCCTTAAGCTTTTAGAAAAAGAAAAAAACCAAAATGGTTTGCTATAATGAAGCAGGAATCAAAACGGCATCAGATTTCCCAACAATAACATTGGCTATAAATGCTAGTGGGAAAATGCCTCAAAAGCTCTGACAGAAAATCATTTTCCAGCAAGAATTCTACATCTGGCCAAATCGTCAATCAGACATTAGGCTATTATATAGATATTTTCATTTATCTCGAGACAAAAAATATGCCTCCTATGCATCTTTCTTAGCATTCTTCCACAAAGCAAGGAGTAAAAGAAGAAAGAGAAAGACACAGGATGCTGGAAATAGGGGACCCGACACGAGAAGAAGCAGAGAGAGGTCCCAAGATAACAGGTCTGCTCCAGGCCTAGAGAATAACCAGTCCAGACTGGAGCGGGAGGAAAAAGAGTAGTCAGAGGGCGGCTTCCTTTTTGTTTTAAAAAAAACAAAAACAAAAAAAACCTGATGGATTATGGGAGGTGTTTGAGCATTTACAAAAATTTTAACAGGTGTCTGACATCAGACAGAAAAAAAAGATTGTAGAGATATGTAAGAAACCAAGCAAACGAAAACATGAATCAATTAACTCTAGGTGCATGTGGGCAGGGACAGAATTTGTTCACTCAACAATGAACAAAATTTGTGGTTATAATAGGGTAAAAGCTGACCACTATTTTAACCCAAAATAGTGAATCCACTACAATGGAAGGATAAGGGAAGGAAAAAGGAGGAGGAGAGGGGATATGAAAGAGAGCTTAATCACAGTGTCCATAAGCAACTCAAGAGCTAATGTACAAAATTGGTAAATCAAGAAAATAAGCATACTATTTAGAAATATGGACATGCATACCAGAAGAGTCATCTATCAGAACTAAAGACTGACTCTGGGGCCTAGATTAGGAGCTGGAGAGAGATGAGGTAGGATATTGCTGATCTGTATCATAGGTCACTTTGTACTACATGATTTAAAAAAAGTAATCAAATATTCTTTAGATTAAAATAAAATTAATTTTAAAAAGAAGAAAAAAGGCAAGTAGCTACTTGGTGATCTGACACCATTAATGATGAATAATAGGAAGAGATGTTATCAAAGGAAAAGGAAGTGTCCCTCAGGAGAGTCTTGCCGAAGCAGACAAGGCTGCAAGACAATCGGAGTGCTGGGAGATGGCATCCAGCAACCTTTCAAAGAACTGAATTATGGGAAAGTTCCTCAACTGTATAATACTTCTACTTAAATTCTTCATCGTAATGAAATTTTATCCAATTAACACAATCGCAAAGATATGGCCCCTGTGCTCAAACGCTAAAGGTCTAGTAGAGATGCAAGAGGTACAAGTATATTAAAACTTAGGTAAATATCAAAGAATATAAGAAAAATCACCTGAGTATACTAAAAGGAACGAGAGGGAGACACAAACTACTCAGTTTCCAAAGGCACAAAGCTTTGGAATAAGGCTTGAGACATTCCAAGGAGGGGAGTGCATCTCAATCCAGATCCTTTCTGCCTTGGTGCCCTCGATGCCACATATTCCCCCAAACTAGTTTCCACAAAGCAGGGGGTCTGATCTCAGAAACCCAATTCTTTTGCTTCACTGCTACTGTGTTTAGGAATTTAAGAAACACAAGGTTCTTTTAGGTTCTGGCCAGAAATAAGCCACTATAGTGGGACAGAAAATAACCCTGTGGACTAGTGGGTTGACCAGAAAGAAAACAGGAAAGAACAGAAACTGTGATCATATCATTATCTGCAAGAGCAAAATGTTGACTTCTCATTGGAAACTAGATTTCAGGGAGATTATCTCTGAACAGAAGGGACTTTCTTGTGGTGATCTCCCAAACTGTACTGAAAGAATTCTAACTGCAAATGACTTCTCCTAGCAGCCATCACATAAATGTGAGTTTTTAAAGGCCCCAGCAAATGTGTACATATACTGTAAAGAGCCAATGGACAAGAGGCGCTGGAGCAGCAGAGGAAGGTTTGGAAAGACACGAAAACATAATGATGCTAGCATTTTAGAGCTGAGTGGAGCTTTGAGATCATGTGGTCTAGGCTTTCCCAAACTTTAATCATTTGTAAACCACTTTCACTTCATCCCCCCTAACTAATTACTTAATGTTTTTCTTTAAATTCGTGATTCCTCGAAATCAGAGGCTTAATATGTTGTTATATTTTTCTAATATACCCTAAAACTACTAAGATAAAAAATGTTTGTCAGCATGCCACACTTTGAGAAGCACTCATTTACAAACCAAGCAGCATAACCTTGGCAGAGTAAGGGACTCAGGGACTCAATCTGGAGACAATCTTCTCGAGATCTGATGGTCCAAAAGTGCCTATGAAGTTCCCCTAAATTTATCATGGAAGTGTTTCAAAATCCTTACTTTTTACAGCTAGGAATGTTAACCAAAAATAAAGTCCTTTACCTTTAAGGTGTTTACACTCTAAACAGGGAGAATTCCAAACTTAATTGTGTTTTACATATTTACTTAGAAGGTATACCAAAATGAGCTAATTTTGAAAAAATAGATAATGGTCATAGGAGTGGTAATGGATCCTCATCCTGAGAGGTGGCAGAGTATGTTGCAAAGAGCAAGAAATTCTCTCAAGGTGGTAACATCCCGAAGTTTTTTTCTTTATATTTTTAATATCTTTTAATTGTCTATAGTAAACGTTTATTAGTTTTATAATCAGTCTATGGCCACGCTACCCTGAACAAGCCCGATCCCGTCTGATCTCAGAAGCTAAGCAGGGTCAGGCCTGGTTAATACTTGGATGGGAGACCACCTAGGAAGACCAGGTGCTATAGGTATAAAAAATAAAAAAAATAAGGGATTATAAACTGACAAGGTCCTTGCAATCTGTGAGGTCAACCAAGGGTTTCCTTGCCTAAATAAATAAATAAAAATAAAAAATAAATAAAAAATTATAATCCAAAGGGCACATATTTTTTAAGTCTAGATTTTGGAGTCACTCCAACCCAGATTTATATGCTGACTCTGCTATTTAAAACTGATCTCAAGCAAGTTAACCTTTCTTAGACTTAAACTTTTAAATTGATAAGTGATAATAAAATCCTCACATGGTTGTTGTGAGGGTCATTTTAAAAGCTCCTGTCACAGTGACTGGCACACAGTATTAATCAACGAATGTTAATTCTCACTTTCCCCCTATGGGACACTTGAAATTTTCCTTTAAAAAAACTGATGAGTATATAACAGGCCCTTACAAAGATCCCTGCTCAAAGTCAAATCCATAAGGCCCTTGTTACCTTGACTGAGACTGGTCCCTTCCAGTTCAAGTACTGCTCTAGCTCTGTGCCTTTGGCCCGGGCCCTGGAGGAGTCAAACACTTTCCTCCTGGAACTCTGCATCCTGCTACAGACATTGGAATGTCTCTCCAGCCTGAGCAAGAGAAACTTGCGTCCACAGTGGCTGCACTCGCCAAGTTCTGGCTCTTCAGTGGAACAGCTGGAACCTGAGGAGTCTGGTGCCTTAGACAAGCTAGAATTGCTGGTGGATCCTGGCAAAGCACTGCCTGGCGCTTCTGAAGGCTGAGAAAACTTCAACGGCCCTGCGACTTGGTCTCGAATTTTGTTATTGCTTGCCACTAGTCTTTCCCTTTTGAGCTTCTGTATTCCATAATCAGAGAACTGGAATGGACTAGAATTTTCTTGAGACCATCCCCAAGTTTCATCCTCTCCCCTGTCTCTACTGAAGACCTCCTTAGACTTGTATTCTGGGGAGAAGATAGGTTTGTACGTGGGGTTGCTATTACTTTTAACTCTCCTCCTGAGAAGTGTCATTCTCTGTAGCTCTCTTTTTTCATTTTCTTCAGCCTGTTCCTTTTCCTTCTGGATCCTTCTGAGTTCCTCCTCTGTCTTCTTGAGCTTTTCCCTCAGGAGGGTCTCTTTTCTTCGGATTTCCTCCTCTAAACTCTCCCCTGCAGCTTCTAGTCTTTGGATCTGCATCCACTCAGACCTGTTGGGCGTTACTATAGCCCTCTCCTTCTGCATGGCAACACCAATACCAATCACAGATGAATTCACCCAGTTCCTAGGACCAAAGCTGCTGTATGAAAACCCTCTTGGCTCAGGGGGTCGTGGAGAGGCATTCTGGTCCCCATCTGTGCCAGCCTCACCTGTACTATGAGACTTCCGATGGAATATGGGTTTCAGCGGATATGCCCGGTCCACTCCAAATTGCTTCTTTGTAAACGGAATGAATTCCTGGTTATTTGCTTTGGGATACCAGGACTGAGGGCCTGATGAATAAAACAAACCCTTTGCTTGGACCTGGAGATTACTACTTGGATCTTGTGGGCTGATTCCAGCACACTGGGGATAGAAGGAGCTCAGGGCTTTTGTGCAGGTATTCCATTTGGAGTGAGTGTACAGATTATCCATCACCAGCTCTTTGTTGCTCAAATGCTTCTGCTGGGAATTGTTCCTCAGGTGCCCCATCGAGGACCGCTGGGAAGCGCCACCTTTTTCATAAGAGTCTTGCTTAGCTGAGTGGAGCTCTGGAGCATCTGTTTCATTATATGGGAACATAACGCCCACAGGCAGGGATGGTGCCAACTGGAGACCAGCCATTCAGAGCCTGGACTGAAGCCTAGGAAAGATTTAAACGAGATATGTGTGAGAAGTTTGTCTGAGGTTCACCCTAGTTGCTAAAGTAAACTTTCTACATTTGTCCTACCCATTTTCCTTTGAACTTTTTAGAGACAGTGATACTGGGTCTGCCAGAGATCTTGTTCAATAAGCATTTGGTGAGTGCTTATTATGTCCTGGGAGTGCTTATTAGGTCCTGAAGATAGAAAAACGAATGTGATACAAGCGTTCCTGCCACCTCCCTTTCCTTTATATCAGTACCAGCCTCTGCCATACAAAGTGATGCTCCTGCCATACACAGCATACTCTGTAGTAGGTGGAAAGAGCTACCGGAAAGAGATATTGGATTGGAAGTCGGGTTTAAGCACAAGCAACTTCCCCTTACTGACTCCAGTTGCTTTACCCGTTAACTGAGGGGTGTGAGAAAACTGTAGCCTAGAGGTAAGTGTCAGGGATTCCCTCCTGCTGGAACCGTGCCTGACTCCAGGGAGCCCAGAGTCTGCCCAGGACCTGGTACAGGTGCCTATCAAACCCTCACCCAAGGAGTACCTGCGGCGCAGAAGGAGGGAGGTCTGTAACCTGAGAAGAGGGGCCCACCTGATCTGGCTGCGGCGAGTTTGAGATCCGGAACGCGGAAGTCACGTTCTGTCCTGGAGGGTCAGCAGGGGGACCCCCCCTTGGAGACTCCGCTTTTGGGGACGAGCCCTCGCTTTCCCGTCCATCGGGTCCCTAGGAGGTCGCGGTGCTGACCCCATGTCTCCCCGTACCTGAGGCTCTCGGGGACAACTCCTGCTCAGGGAGAACTCCAGGACTTAGTTTTTCCAACCAGACCCCCGCCCCCGCTACAAACCAACTGCCGGTGGCGCAGGCGCTTTCAGCTGGCCCCAGTTATTCCCGTTGCCTGGAAACGGGAGCGCGTGCGCGCCCAGCCCCACCTTTCGCCGCGATGTCGCCAGGGAAGCACGCACAGGCGCAGTCCGCACGCTCTCCGGAGCAGCCCAGGGGCGGGTGCGGTCCGCCAGGCGCTCGACCCAGTGTCCCGCCAACTCAGCTCCGTCCATCTCTGCCCTTGGGGAACGGGGAGGCGGGCGGGGGCGACAGGAGAGGCTTCTCTAGGGTTCCATGACGGAACTTGTGTATTTTTTGAGAACGGTGACCCTGGACTCTGGGGTGTGCCCTTCTCTGGCAAAGGACGGAGTCCCTAGATGTGCCCTCGAGTCATTCTGCCACAGGATTCCGATGTCCGCCCACTTAGCCGGAGTGATCCTGCTGATAGCCTTTCTTACCATGCGGGCCCCAGGTATGGCTACCTACTATCTCTGCGTGCTTTTCCAATAGTTTGGAGCTTGCGGTCAATTTTTAGCAACTCGGCTAGGTTTTGCTACGCAGTATCTTTCTGGGTAGATTTGTAGCCAATCTAATTATTTTGATATAGTGTTTTACTCTCACGTGGTAACTCTGGCAGTCTCTTCTTAGGGCCCAAGAATGACTCAACCAAATGTAATGATAATAAAGTAAACTACCAAATCGAAAATAATCAGTATAACCTGATTTCAACAGAAAATGATACTCTATGGTTTGTTAACATCAGAAAGGTTTATTTGCCTTCATGCTTCAGTTCTTTTGTGTAAGCCGTTTGGAACAGGCAACTGACTTTTTTCCTGTAATTACTTAAAAGATTCATGCACATGGAAATAATATAGACAGCAGTAGTCGGTGTGAATGCTTCAACATGTCATATTACAGCTTTTACATATTACAAAGAAATTCCTTGGTGAGCCCTCCAGGGTATTTTAAATTTTTATTTCTTGTTTTATTTTTTCCTAGTTTACACTTTACTGCCTTCTCTATAGTATATGCAGTTCCAGACAATTCCCACTCTTATTAAGGTTCCAATTATCTCAGCAATCGGGCATGCCTGTCATCAACTCTTACAGCTCCTTTCCAGTCTGGCAGAATTTCCTAGAGTGCCTCCCTCCATCTTGACTTCCTTCCTGTTTTTGAGGAAGAAGAATCTTTCTCTTTCTAGAAGTTCTCTTGAATTAGCCCCTTTACAGACCTTCCAGGAATGGACTCCATCACTTTACCCCTCCATCTTGTTAACTTCGAGTTGTATCTGGCTATATACTCATTAGTTTTAAAATATACTTAACTTCCCCCTGCAAAACAAATCCCATTTCCCTTGACCTGCTGCCTCTTATGGTAAGGTCCCATTTATTTCCCTTTTCTCCATGAGACTTCTTAGCAGAAAACTTTATGTTTGCTGCCTCCACTTCCACATCTCCCCCTCTGTCCAGTCCATTGTGATGTGGTTTCCACGCTTTCCACATTATATTTTTATTCATTCATTTTTAAAGCCTGTGCACCTGGTACTCCTAGGTGGTCTCCCATCCAAGTACTAACTAGGCCTGACCCTATTTAGCTTCCGAGATCAGATGAGATCTGGTGTGTTCAGGTTGGCATGGCCATAGTGCACTTTCTTTAAATGCCAGGCTACCAGTGACCTTCCAATAACCAAAGACAAAAGCTGCTACCTCTTCAGCCTACTCATCTGACATTACTGATTTCTCACTTTCTTTGAACTCTCTTCTCACTCGCTCCTGTGCCTGCTTGGTTTCTTCTTTCATGTCCTTGCTATGTCTTCTTCCAGGCCTCTGGCATTTATGTCTTTTCCTTACTTGTCCCCCAAATTTAGGTATTCTTCAAAGCATTCTTATTTTTTCTATATATGCAGTTCCAGACATTCTCTTCCTTAGTGGTTACAACCAAAGGCTGAAGTTTCAGGTCTCACCTATGTTTAAATGATATCTAGCTTAGCTCTCTCTCTCTCAAATTTCCAGCTGCCCATTTAGTTCCTCAGGAACCCCAAACTCAGTGTAACAGAAAACAAACTCATGATCATCTCCCAATTCCCCCAACCCACTTCTCCAGTGTTCCCTCTCATGCTGAAAACATCAGTCACCTATTCCTCCCTCTTTGTCACCCTTTCCCTCTAACTGGTCTGCAAGATTTGTTGAATTTACTCTATGGCGTCTCTTATATACAACTCCTCCGTTACCTTTCTACTGCCCTGGGTGAGTTCTTCCTCATTTCTCATTGGGACAGTATGCATCACTCTCCTAACTGCTACTCTTGCCTTCAACATTTACTCCTCAAGCCCATCCTTTGTGCTGCCGCCAGAATAATTATCCTAAATATGTCCGATCCTATTCCCCTACCCATGGCTTCTACTTTACCTATAGATAAAGTTGAAATGTGTGATTTAACATGATATTTCAACCTGCCAGATTAGATCCAGCCTACCTTTCCAGTCCTGCCTCCCCAGAGTATCCCAGTGAATCTCAACCCTGGCTATGCTTTAGCACTACCTAGAAAGCAATTTCTGGGGGTGAGCCCTGAGTATTGGCATTTTTAAAAGCTTCCCGCAAGGTCCTAATATGTAGCCAAGGTTGAGAACTCCCAGTCTAGCCACACCTGACTACTTGCACTTTCTTATCTTAGTACTACCTTACCCCAAGCTCCACATACTGGCAGGTGGTAGCACATAGCATTTATGAGAGTGGGCTCTGTACTCAGACTGCCTGCAATTAAATCTCAGCTCTATCACTGGTTGTAACTGTGTAACCTTAGATACTATGGTGTTTCCTCTAATGTTTTCCCAATGCTCTTAGAATGAATCTCTTTGCTCCTTTGTGCTCTCATATTTTCTGTTCTTGTTATAGCACAAGACTGGCTCATGAGCTCTCAATGGATGTTCATGGAATTTAATT
This sequence comes from Pteropus medius, assembly GCF_902729225.1. Lineage (NCBI taxonomy): Eukaryota > Metazoa > Chordata > Mammalia > Chiroptera > Pteropodidae > Pteropus > Pteropus medius. Next base: position 3,202,684 of record NW_024349797.1, on the reverse strand, counting down.
AGCATGTTGTACATTGTATTGTCATTGTTTGCATGCATATGTCTCTTCCACTAAATAAAAAACTCTTTGAGGACAAAGATATATATCATTCATCTTTGTATGTCCTGCAATGTTCCATATATAGTAGACACCCAATAGGTTTTTAATTCTAGAGAAACTAGTTTTTTTAAAATGAATTTTAGAGGAAGAAATAACAGCCATGTATGCTCTTTCGCATGATCTTCAAATACTGCCAAGCGTAATATTCAATTCAGCTTCCTCTCCCAACCTCGACCCCCGAATTCAAATGCTTCTTCGTCTATGTCTTTCTTCCCACGAGAAAATGAGAAAAAGGGTGTGCTTGGTGACTGCGAAAGGGTAAGGGCTGGGTCTATAGAGTTTTAGCTGAGATCGTGGACTGATTCCCAACCGGAGGCTCGAGAGCCTCCCAGACAACCGAGTCCCGAAATCCCACCCTTTGGGCGGGCTTTGGGCTGAGCTCACCGTCCCTGATTGGTTAACGGACGTGATGGGCATGCGAAACAACGAAGGAGCAGCCGCGCTCTGAGCTTCCGGGCGCGGCGGTTACGCGACCTGGGAAACCGTTGGCGCGGTAGTCTCCAGCGGAGTCTGGGACTACTGAGAGGACCAGGTGGGTGAACCTGGGACGGGCCTGAGGCGTGCCTATCAGTTCAGTTAGCCCTAAAATGTTGGTAGAACTGGATTCTGGCGGTTGAGTGGAAGCTAGGAAGAGGAAGGGATGGAGAGGGAGTGGGACCGGTGTTGGGAGGTAATAGGATAAACAGGTAATTGTCCCAAAAGAGGGCTCTGTGGGCAGTTGCAACCCAAAGCTCACTTGCCCAGGTGTCTTCCTGTGACGTCACACACATGTCCACTGACGATACTCTGAAATTCAGGGACCTTAAGGTCAGGGAGAGGTCGCAGTGGTTAAGGATGGAGAAGTATGGGTGTATTGAAAGGACATGAAAAATGTCCTTTCTGCCACAGGGGGTCCTGGAATAGGGTAAAGAGTCCCGTTTACTTTTCTGCTTTCCTGGTTTGTGACAGGTGTGAGCATGAGCATGGCAGAAGGGGACACCCTGATATCAGTGGATTATGAAATTTTTGGGAAGGTGCAAGGAGTGTTTTTCCGCAAATACACTCAGGTATGTGGCCTCTAGGCTTTGGGAAGATGCCTAGATTATGTGCATGAGAGCAAGAGACACGTTTTTGACAAATGTGCTTTAGGAGAGGTTGGCTATTTGGTAGCTGCATGGCAAAGATGTGGTTTGTAGAGCCATGGGTCTGAAAATGCTTTGCAATGGGTAAAATACAATGTAAATGACAAATTCATCTGCTATTTGTCTTTTCTAACAGTGGTATATTAATCTTCCAAGGGGGATTAGAGGGCTTCACTAGTTCTCCCTTATTATGGCATCATCAAACCACAATTCTTGTAGGAAAGCTAACAAGGAGATGGCATTTAGATGAACTCATGACATTTGTGTAATTTATGTAATTGCTTCCAAAGAAGCGGCTGCATTTTCTTCAGACCTCTGCCACTCTTCAACCTTCCCCCATTCCCCTCCTTAATTCATTTCTACTCGTTTTGATTTTGAACGAAGAATTGCCTTTTCCAGCTGAAGCTTTTCTAATGAAAATACTTAATCCATTCCAAGATAAGTAATGATAACACTGAACATGGAGTCTGCTTTTCCTACTAGAGTACTAGGGAGTAATTGAGGGGATGAACAAACTATTGACAGCCTCTACCTCTGCCTTAATGTCATTAATCTTCCCTCAACACTCACACACAAATGCAATCTCAATTTCCCTTCTGTCTTCTGTAGGGGAATATCGGGTTTTTGCCTGCCCAGTGTATCTCCAGCCTCAAAGATAAAGAGTTCAGACTGCAGAACTTTCCAAGTGTCACATTCCTTGCACTGTGGTACTTAAAATTCAACCCAAATCTTTGAAATATGAATGTTAAATGTCACTTTTTCCCCAATTACTTGCAAATCATTTCCTCCTGTTTCACACTGATGTAAGAAGTACCTGTTGAAAAAAGGAATTGTTAAAAGTCATAGCAGAAGAGCTATGTTCCAGTTAGCTTTGCCACCAATTATGCAGGATAAGTTCCTATGATATAGTAAATGGAAGTGACATCTTCAAAGATTAATTAAAGTTGTTGAAGGAAAAGGACCAGATGCTAATATAGGCCATTTTTCTCTACTGCTGTTCCCGCTCCCCAACTTAGAGACAATAACAGAATGGAAAATGCCATCTTTTTCTCCCTTAATTAGACTTGTAGCTTATTCTTATAATCATTTCCCTTAATTAGACTTGTAGCTTATTCTTATAATCATTTCCCTTAATTAGACTTGTAGCTTATTCTTATAATCTACTTATAATCATTTAAATATATGTTCATTTTAACAATTGTTTTTGGTTGCATGTTGATATCATCTAGCCTCTTAATGAAATTCCATCACTCCTAGAATGAGTAATGAGAATACTCGAAGGGACTTTTTTTTAAGCTGGAATATAATTTACATCCCATAAAATTCACCTTTTTAAAATATATAGTTCAATGGGTTTTAGTATGTTCACAAAGTCATGCACTACTTTCAAAACATTTCATCACCCCATAAGAAACTGCATACCCATTAGCACTCACCTCTTATCCTTCTGGCCCTGGTAATCACTAACCCCATTTTTGTCTCTATGGATTTGTCTGTTCTGGACATTTAATGTAAATAAAATCATACAATATGTGTCCTTTTGTATTTAGTGTCTTTCAGTTAACCTAATGTTTTCAAGGTTCATTCATATTGCAGCATATCAGTACTTCATTCCTTTTTATGGCTAAATATTCCATTGTACGGATATGTCACGTTTTATATATCCATCATCAATTGATGGACATTTAGGTTGTTTTCACTTTCTAGTTATTATGAATAATGATGCTGTGAACATTTATGCACTTGTTTTTATGCAGACATTGTTTTCAGTTCCCTTGGGTTATATATATCTACGAGTAGATTGTTGTTAGGTCATGTGGTAAACTCTATAACTTTTTGAGAAACTGCAAAACTATTTTCCAAAGCAGCTGCATCATTTCACATTCCCACTAATGATATATGAGAATTCCAGTTTCTCCAGATCTTTGCCAACAATTGTTATTGTCTGTCTTTTTTATTAGAAACATCCTAGTGTGTGAAGTTTTATCTCATTGTGATTTTTTGTTTTGTTTTGAAGTATCAACAATTTTAAAAGGATTAAAGTCATACAAACACGTTCTCCGACCACAATGGACCTAAACTACACATCAGTAACAGAAAGATAACTGGAAAATCTCCAAATATGTGGAAATTATATATATTTTTTAAAATTGTAGTAAAATATACATAATGCAGAATTTATCATTTTAACCATTTAAGTATATTTACATTGTTGTGCTACTATCACCACTGTCCAGCCACAGAACTCTTTTCATCTTGCAAAACTGAAACTCCGAAAATTTAAACTCTGAATAATTCCTAATTCCCTCCAGCCTCAGGCAATCACAGTTCTACTGTCGGTCTATAAATGTGACTACTCTAGGTACCTAATAAAATGGAATTATACAGTGGTTGTCCTTCTGTGACTGCCTTATTTCACTAGCATAATGTCCCAGAGGACTATCCATGTTGTAGCATGTGTCTGAATTTCTTTCCTTTTTAAAGGTTAATAATATTCCAGTGTATATATTTATACCCTCATTGTGGTTTTGTTTGCCTTTGCCTAATGGCTAATGATGAACACCTTTTCATGTGCTTACTGGCACATGAAAAAAAGATATTACATATCTCCTTTGGAGCAATGTCTATTCATATCCTTTGCCCATTTTTTAATTGAGTTATTTATCTTATTATTGAATTATAAGAATTTTTATATATTCTGAATACTAGTCCCTTATTACTTACATTATTTGCAAATATTTCTCCTGAGAATTTTCTTTTCACTTTCTTGATGAAAACTCTGAAGCCCAAAAGTTTTTAATATTGATGAAGTCAAATTTGTCTATTTTTTTCATTTGTTGCTTGTGTTTTTAGTGTTATATCTGAGAAACCATTGCCTAATCCAAAGTCTTGAAGGTTCATGCTTGTATTTTCTTCTAAAACTTTTTTCAAAGGCTTTTATAGTCTTTGGTCTAGGTTCAGTTAATTTTTTATGTGGTGTGAGGTGAGGAGTCCAGCTTTATGCTTTTGCATGTGGATATCCAGTTGTCCTAGCACTGTTTGTTGAAAAGACTATTATTTCCCCCATTTAATTGTCATAGCACTCTTGTCAAAAATCAATTGACCATAAATGTAAGGGTTTATTTCTGGACTCCAGTTTTGTTCCATTGATCTGTATATCTGCCCTTATGCCAGTACCACACTGTCTTGATTACTGTAGCTTTGTAGTAAATTTTGAAATCAGGATATGTGAATCTTTCAACTTTGTTCTTTTTAAAGATTATTTTTAGGTGTTCTGGGTCCCTTATGTTTCCATGTGAACTTTAGAATCAGTTTGTCAGTTTCTGCAAAGAAGGTGGATGGGATTTTGATAGAGATTGCATAGAATCTACAGATCAATTTAGAGAGTATTGTCATCTTAATAATGTTTTCCAATCCGTGAACATGGGATGTCTTTTCATTTATTTAGATCTTCTTTCACTTCTTTCAACAGTGTTTTATATTTTTTTGTATAAGTCTTGCATTTCTTTTTAAAAATTTATTCTTAAGAATTTTATTTTCGATTCTGTTATAAATGGAATTGTTTCCTTAATTCCATTTTTGATTGTTCATTGCTAGTGTATAGAAACACAATTGACTTTTGTATATCCATCTTGTATCCTGTAACCATGTGAACTTGTTTTTTAGTTCTAGAGTAGAGATAGTTTTACGTTTCCCTTTCTACTCTGAATGCCTCTCTTTCTTTTTTCCTGCTGTGGCTGGAACCTCTAGTAAAATATTGAGTAGAAGTTGTGAGAGCAGATATCCTTGTCTTGCTCCTGATCGTAGAGCAAAAGCTTTTAGTCTTTCACCTTTAGGTGTAATGTTAGCTGTAGATTTTTCACAGATGCCTTTTTTCAGGTTGAGCAAGGTCCCTTCTGTTTCTAGTTTGTTGAGGTTTTTATCATAAAAAGATGTTGGATTTTGTCAAAAGCTTTTTCTTCTTCTATTGAGATGATCATCTGGTTTCTGTTTTATTTATTAATGTGGTGTGTGTTGATTTTTGTATGTTGAACCAACCTCGCGTTGTGCAGCTAAGTCCCAGTTTTTTATAGTGTATAATCCTTTTTATGTGTTGCTGGATTTGGTTCACTCATATTTTGTTGAGGAGTTTTGCATCAGTATTCACAAGGGATATTCATCTTTAGTTTCCTTGTGATGTCTGTCTTTCTCTAGTTTTGATATGAGGGTAATACCGGCGTAATAGAACGATTTGGGAAGAGTTTCTTTCTCCTCTGTTTTTTGGAAGCATTTGTGAAGAATTAGTGAAAAATTCTTCTTTAAACCTTTGGTAGAATTCACCTATGAAGCCATCTAGTCCTAGGCTTTTCTTTGTGGGAAGTTTTTGATTACTAATTCAATCTCTTTATTTGTGTAAATCTATTCAGATTTCCTGTTCTTGATTCAGTTTGTGTGGTTTGAGTCTTTCTAGGAATCCCATTCTCTCTTTTTATCTAAGTTATCTAATTTGTTGGCATACAATTGTTCATAGTAATCCTTTTTATTTTTTGTAAGGTTGATGGTAATGGTCCCTCTTTCATTTCTGATTGTAATAATTTGAGCTTTTTTTTTATCAGTCTAGCTAAAAGTTTAACAGTTTTGTTGATCATTTTAAAGAACTTTTGGTTTTATCAATTTTCTCTTTTTCTCTTCTCTATTTTATTAACTCCTGCTCTAATCCATTATTTCCTTCTTTCTGCTTCTTTAGGTTTGGTTTACTCTTCTTTTTCTGGTTTCCTGGGGTAGAGTTTAGGTTATTGATTTGAGGGGATTTCCTTTTTAGATTGAGGCTAGAGTTGGTAATTATATTTTAAAAAATATTTCCAGAATATGATTATTAGGGAGAGTTAACTTTTTGAAATTTTCTTAGGAAAAAATGCTGTTTACTTGTTTAGATAGTAAAAACTGAACATGAGTCAGCAACATTATGCTATCATTTAAAAAATGAGAACAGAATCAAGTGCACAAATAAAACGTGTAGGAAATTCCCATTCTCAGCACCTAAGTTGGGAGGGTCTTGTTCACTTTCAGTTCAAATAAATCACATTGCAATTTAAACATTTATTTGACTGTTACAGCCTCTTGCTCAAAACTCAACACCATCATTCTTACAGCCAGTTACCATATAAGGTAACTAAAACTAAGGCTAGCCAACCACCCCAGGTTAATTTGAAGCAAAAGAGTGCAATTGTTATACAAAGTAAGTTCATGTGTAGTCTTCCTCAAAATTTGTTCTCTGCATTCTTTTTTTTAATGCCATCTTCCCCACTTAATGCATGCTGTAGGTATCCCTTATTTTTCTTCATTCCTTTCTTCTGTGTCCCTTATACTGTTATTAATTTGACTGCAGTCTATTTTGCTCATTATGCATAATGGCTGTGCTTTGAACATAATGATTTGATGGATACTTCATTTCCTCATTAAACATGGTTTTGCTATGCATAACATTTTCTTTGGCCAACTCTAATAATTTCCCACATTTACTAGGTCACTACTCTGGCATGTGAACATACAGTCATGTCAACTCCATTTTCTTTTGTAATCCACTCCTTCTATTTAGATAGGTTACTTTAACGATAACTTTTGTAATATCCTTACTTGGACATTTTACAACAATAACATTACCTCTAAAATATTGGTACCTTTCCAAATTTCCAGTGATTCCACAGTTTAATGATTTACAGGAAAGAACATTGGAAAGGCTAAGAAAAGAGCAGCTCTAATGATTAGATGGTCTTCATAAGTTTATTCAACTTTAAAGGATGTGATTATTTAGACAGAAGAAAAGAAAGTCAAGTGAAAATCTAATAGTTATGCAGTCTCATGAAAATTTCATATTCAGAGGTTGATCACCAGATGCTTTTTCCTTCACTAGGAGGATGACAGAGTGGGCTTTCAATGCGACATAAAGACCGTGATGCAACATAAAGACTGTCTCTACAAGTGAGAACAATGGAATGAGTTGCCCAGGAAATAGTGAAATAACTCTAATGATCTTTAAAGATGTAATGAACACTCATTCATCTGGATTTATTTAAGTGTGTCCCTGGTTAAAGACACAGAGAAGGATCAGATAACTTCATGCTTTTTCTATTTAATTTACCCAATAGATTCTTGATTGGGAGAAGGGAAAATGAGCAAGATGCAGCCCAGTATCCTAACAACAATTAGCCTAAGGAAATCATTTTGAAAGCTTCTCATTTTGTCTGAAATATTTACTATTTAACCAAATTGACAAATCGTGAAAAGTTCTATGGTAGATGAAGGAAATGGAGTCAAGTGGCCAACACTTCATATTAAGATCAACAGTGAGATTCTTGCTGTTGTTCTGTTTTGACTGTTCTGGACAATATCAAATTAGTTTCAGTGGCTTGATTCTAGGTTAAGATTCTGGCAACAGATTGTATTCTTACTTTGTTTTGTTCAATCTCACTGGATTTCTCACTCTTGTTTTTTTTTCTTACCCTTAGGCTGAGGGTAAAAAGCTGGGATTGGTAGGCTGGGTCCAGAACACTGACCAGGGCACAGTGCAAGGACAGTTGCAAGGTCCCATCTCCAAAGTGCGTCATATGCAGGAATGGCTTGAGAAAAAAGGAAGTCCCAAATCGCACATCGACAGAGCAAACTTCAACAACGAGAAAGTCATCTTAAAGTTGGATTATTCAGATTTCCAAATTGTGAAATAATGACCTGAATTTAAAATTTCAAGATAAACTCAATGGTTTTGTTTTATATTGTTAATAGAATTATTTTGTGTTCAACATTAGAAGAATTTGTCAGTAAGTTATTTTAGTATCAGATACTTGAATATTACTGTGTATTATATGTATGATGGAAGGATTACAACTGTATACAATTCTAATTAATAAAAACACATTAGAATCTTCTGTGTAGGGTTCTTTGGTGAACTTCATTTTGGGCAAAATAAGAGGTATTTACCTAGTAAACATCTGTGGGAAGATAATTTTGAAGTAATTTAAAGAGGTCTGAAAGAAAAAGCAGTTACTTTGACTCATTTCTTTAAATGGTTTCTATAAAGTTTTCAGGAAATTGCAGACCCGATAAGAACAAATACCACAAGTTCAACTTGTTAGCTATTCGAATGATGTTTTGGACTAATGACTTTTAGTTTTCTGTAGTTTCTGCTGTCTTTCCTTTTTTCTAGGTAGGGAATTCACAAATAGCAATGTTATGGGCTAAATTATACCCCACTCCCCCAATCCATATGTTTTAAGTCCTAATCCATAATACCTCCAAATGTGACTGTATTTGGAGATAGGGCCTTTAAAGAATTAAAATTAAATGAAGTCATTATGGTGCACCCTAATCCAATATGCCCCAGTGTCCTTATGAGAAGAGGAAATTTGGACACAGACATGGGCATGCACTGAGTAAACATGTGAAGACAGGGAGAAGACAGCCATCTTCAAGACAAGGAGAGAGTTCTCTGAAGAAAACCATGTGGACACCTTGATCTCTCTCAGACTTCTAGCCTCCGGAACTGTTGTTGAAGCCACCCAGTCTGTGGCGTTTTGTTGTGCCAGTTCTGGCAAACTAATACAAGCAATAATCAGGATTTTGCTTCGTCAGCCCTAGAAATCTGATGGGTTTGGTCAGCCATTAAGCAAGTATACATCAAATGCTTACTGAGTTTGACAAATCTGTCACAAATTCCAATTTTTAAAAATATAAGATTTCAAGGAAAATGAGCAAAGCAAAATCTGCTTAATGATGCCCAGAACACCTATTTTCAGTGTTTATTTAGAGTTCCACTCTCATTCTGTTAGAAAAGAAGCCGTGGTGGTATTGGGGAGCTACCAAAAAATGCAATGAAAGGAGTCTGAGTGTCCTCAACTGTGAATTGAGTTGAACTAGATAGTTTCTCAGTCTTTTCAACTCAGATGCTATAATTTGATAAGATGAAAGGCTCTGGATTTATTCATCGAGTGCTTAACATAAGCCATGCACTGTTCTTGGCCATGAGGAAAGAGCAGCAAGCAAAAAAGACAAAATCCCTGCCTTCATAGGCTTACATTCTACAGAGAGGAGACAATAAGCAAATAAAACATATTGAATTAAACGGTAGTACATGCAAAGGAGAAACCAGAAAGGGGGAAAGAAGAAACAAAAAACAAAAGTAAAAATTGCTAGGAACTTTTTCGCAATATGCTTAAAGAGGATAAGGATTGGGAATTCGGGGTACTAGTGTTAAAAGCCCTTGGGACTCAATGAGTGCGCATGCGCATTGAGGTGTCAGGGCGAAAGCGACTTGTCGGCGGTTCTCAGGAGCGCATGCTCGTGGGCTCGCGCGTTCACAAGCCTCGCGACCCAAGGAGCGCGCGGCCGGCGTCCGAGGCGGTTGGTATTGGGAGTCGATGAATCGCCGTTTAAGGTGACTTGGGGGAAAGCACGCGACGAAAGGATGGTTCCGGGAGCTCTTCTAACACCAGGAGGGTCTTGGTGACCGCTGCGGGCCAGCTTTCCGGCCCCAGATGCGCAAGGGCCTCACGAGGCCTCGCGACCTCCCTTCACCGCGAGCGCCCCAGTCGGGGCTGGCCCCTGTTTAGGGTTGAGAGTCGGGGGAGGGGTCGGGGTGGAGCCTGAACTTGGCGGGGCCTGCAGCCACGGCCCTACCCCGCAAAGCTTTCGTAGCTCATGACCCAGACCTAATGGTCTAATTGGTCCCAGGAGCTATGGCCCTGAAACGACTGGGACGTAATCAGGAAATCGTTGAGTTGGGTAACAATCGAAATACATATTAAACGTTTACCTCTCATTTGGTGCTGGCTGCATTGTCTTAGAAATCGTCAGATCTGCAATTATAGCTCTGATTATCCTGGGTTTGGAAAACTGCCCCTACCACCTGCGAGAGGTCTAGCCTATGCTGCTCTCTCACCTATGAAGAAGGGAGGGGACTTTTAATCGCACTATAATCTTAACTTTTTTTACCTGTAAGAAAACTTTAAAGTCAAGTTCAGAGAGCCCCTTACCATCATTATTACTAAGGTAGTTTGTAGCCATTGTGAAAACCCCAAGAGTATTAATACAAAATAACAAGAACTTTCTGAAAACTTGTTATCAAAGTAAATACATTAACAAGATTTAAAAATCAAATGAACAGGAATTTTCCTACCTTATTCTTTCCCATTCCCAAAATCCTTCCCCAAAGGTAACTTACACTTAACTATAATAATAAGTTATTGATAATAATCTCAATGTCTACTTCTTGATACAAGTTGATTTTATTTCCTCCTATTCCGTCACCTTATTACAGTGTCTTAATACTTCAAGTCTTTTCTAAAAGTCATGGTTATTGTGTAATGTATAAATGTTATGAAAGCTTGGACTTTTTTGTGAATAATTTCTAGCTAATGTTTCTTAGCAGAATTTAGGCATCTGTTTTTGATGAAGTGATTAGAATTTCAAACACTGTCCTTACTGGTCAACTTCAAGTGTGATTATGATTTCACTTTAGGGCATGTGGGATTTAGAAGGGATCAGTGAAAATTATGAAATTATGAATACTGCTTTAGATGTTAAGTCCATTGGACCAAGCAAGAGCTGTGTGATCTGCCTAGAGATCAGAGCTATGATTTGTTTTGTTTTACAATGTGGTTTAATAAGAAATTTCATTTACCTCAAATGGTATTTCTTCATAATGCTTGAGAGAAATGGGTAATTCTGTGTAACTCTGAAGCTTTGATAGTGGGTGTGTGTTTTTTCCTCCCACAGGCAATTATTTCCAGTCAGGGAAGGAAAGCAGTGCCTGGCATTCTCACCAGCTTTCTACCTGCCATGATCAAGTGCTTGTCAGTTGAAGTACAAGCCAAATTGCGTTCTGGTTTGGCTATATGCTCTTTAGGACAATGTGTGGAGGAGCTCGCCCTCAACAGTATTGATGCTGAAGCAAAATGTGTGGCTGTCAGGGTGAATATGGAAACCTTCCAAGTTCAAGTGATAGACAATGGATTTGGGGTGGGGAGTGATGATGTAGACAAGATGGGAAATCGTTATTTTACTAGTAAATGCAGCTCCATGCAGGACTTGGAGAACCCAAGGTTTTATGGTTTCCGAGGGGAGGCCTTGGCCAGTATAGCTAACATGGCCAGTGCTGTGGAAATTTCATCCAAGAAAAACAGAACAATGAAAACTTTTGTGAAACTGTTTCAGAATGGAAAAGCCCTGAAAGCTTGTGAAGCTGATTTGACTAGACCAAGTGCTGGGACAACAGTAACAGTATATAACCTATTTTATCAGTTTCCTGTAAGGAGGAAATGCATGGATCCTCGACTGGAGTTTGAGAAGGTTAGGCAGAGGATAGATGCTCTCTCACTCATGCACCCTTCCATTTCTTTCTCTTTGAGAAATGATGTTTCTGGTTCCATGGTTCTTCAGCTTCCTAAAACAAAAGACGTTTGTTCCCGATTTTGCCAAATTTATGGACTAAGTAAGTCCCAAAAGTTAAGAGAAATAAATTTTAAGTATAAGAAATTTGAGCTTAGTGGCTATATCAGCTCTGAAGCACATTACAATAAGAATATGCAGTTTTTGTTTGTGAACAAAAGGCTAGTTTTAAAGACAAAGTTGCATAAACTCATTGACTTTTTATTAAGGAAAGAAAGTATTATATGCAAGCCAAAAAATGGCTCTGCCAGTGGGCAAATGAATTCAAGTCCTCGGCTTCGGTCTAACCCAGAACTCCATGGGATATATGTAATCAATATACAGTGCCAATTCTGTGAATATGATGTGTGCATGGAGCCAGCAAAAACTCTGATTGAGTTTCAGAACTGGGATACTGTTTTGGTTTGCATTCAGGAAGGAATAAAAATGTTTTTAAAGAAAGAAAAATTATTTGTGGAATTATCAGGTGAAGACATTAAGGAATTTAGTGAAGATAATGATTTTAGTTTATTTAGTACTACTCTGCAGAAGCATGAGTCCTCTGATGAGAAGTGTGACCAGGTCAGTTTCCAAGATGCATGTAATAATATTTTGGATTCCTATGAAATGTTTAATTTGCAATCAAAAGCTGTGAAAAGAAAAGCTATAGAAAACATAAACACACAGAATTCTAGGGATTCAGAAGCTATCAGAAAAAAGACAAATGATTCATTTTTGTATACTTATGAATCAGATGGCCCAGGCCATAGTAAAATGACAGAGTCATCTTTACAAAACAAAGCTAGCTCTTGCTCAGAACTAAGGATTTTAGAACAAGAGAGAGCTGAAGCATCAGGAGAAAATGAGAAACATAAAAAATCTTGCTTGGAACTTAACTCTTCAGAAAATCCATGTGGAACCAGTTCAGAAATGTTTGCAAGCCCTTTTCGGTTATTAGATCACTTTGAGGAGAGTGGAGAGAATCTAAAACTACAGAAAGCAAGTACTACTGTTGATGGCATGGCTGCCGACTTTCTGAAAAATAATAGAATTCAGAATCAACTAGAGACACTTAAAGATGCTACTGAAATGGGAAGTCAACCTTTGCCATTTGAGACAACAATACTGAGAATACATGGTGATCAGAGAGAGGAAGAGAAAAAAAAAGAACCTAGCAATTCTGGAATAACAAATGTTTTTAGTTATGGACAAGTTAAATTATGTTCCACTGGCTTTATAACTCACGTGGTACAAAGTGAGCAAACAAAATCAACTGAAATGGAACTCTTAATTAAAAATTGTGTTCGACCTGGTCCTGTGAGTGCCAGAGAAACATTTGGAAAAAGAATATGCCATTCATTTGAGACTCCAGACATCAAAGATTTAACCAGCACTTTATGTAAAGAATTTGCTCAACTTCCCAATGAAAAATTGTGCAGAACAAATATAAGTTATGAGCTAGAGAACAAACTTACAGCAACTTACAAAAATTTTACTATTTTTCAGGATGGTAGTAAAAAGTCACACACAGATTGCTTATTACCTGACACATCCTCTTTCTCTTGGTGTAGGCATGTTTCAAATGGTGGTAAGAGAACAGATAAATTGATTGGTTCCTCCAGACCCATAACCTATAAGAAGCTAAACTTAAGTTCACAACTAGGATCTTTAGAGAAGTTTAAGAGGCAATATGGGAAGGTTAAAAATCCTCTAAATACGGAAGAGGAGGAAAATAATTTTGAAATCACTACCAATCTCAGTCTTCAAGTTGAACCTGACATTCCACAGAGAGACAAAAACCACTTAGACAACTCTAGTATTTGTAAGATCACTACTATGAAACATAATGATTCAAATAGTTGTCAACCAGTAAGTCACATCCTTCATTCAGAAAAGTTTCCATTCTCCAAGGAAGAAGACTATTTAGAACAACAGATGCCTTGCTTAAGAGAAAGTCCTATAACTCTAAAGGAGTTACCACATTTTAACAGAAAACCTTTGGCTGTGGAGAAGTCATCTGAATCACTAGCCTCTAAATTATCCAGAATGAAAGGTTCTGAAAGAGAGACTCAAACAGTGGAGACGGGTCATTTTATTGGATTTCCACAATTAGATTCCAGTAGGAAGGACAGTGACTTGTGCAGTGGGTTATCACTAGATTCTTGTAAGTTACTTAAAAATGAGCATAAAAAAACAGAGACTGTCATCATCCCAATGTCAGACTCTGTCACACAGGATAATTCCTTCAATAAAGATAGCGAAATATATCCTAAGAACACTATAACAGAGAACCCTGTGATACCAGAAACTCCTTTGGTATTACCCTATAATAATTCTCCAGTTACCAATAAAGACCCAGATGTTCGTACAGCTTCAGAACAAGAGATAGGAAGTCTTAACTCTCCCAGTAGAATGTTAATGAGTCACATAGACGATTCCACAGTCAACCCAAATGGAACTTGTGTTCAGAGTGAGGAATCTATAGCAAGAACTTGTTCTGCAAATGAAGAGTCAAACACATGTTCTCTGGATTGGCAGCAGCATTTTGATGTAGCCTTGGGAAGAATGGTTTACATCAACAAAATAACTGGACTTAGCACATTTATTGCTCCTACTGAGGACGTTCGAGCAGCTTGTACTAAGGACCTGACAACTGTGGCTGTGGATGTCATACTTGAGAATGGTAAGTATATAGTGTTCACTGACATGAAATGTTTTTGAAGATGGGAATAATGGCCAGGTAGCAAGATAATAATTATTCAAAGACATTATCTCAGCAGATTGAACATTTTGAAGTTTAATTATAAAATGTGTTTTATGGTATATGAAGATTCTCTGGGTCTAATACTATTTAAATCTGAAACTACAATGAATGACTTATAGACTGGAACTGTACATATATTTGGCTATAGGTATGTGTACATGTGAGAGGGTGAGAGCTTTTAATGAAATGATGCAATTGTAGTTGAGAAAATCCACAGTGCTTCCCTATCTTGCTTTCCCCCCTCTCCCAAACACATAGCTCTCCTAGAAATTTGTCTTTAAAGGCACCTGCAATGCCAGTGTAGTATTTTTCTGGAAGTTGCTTTCTGCAGCTCCCAGGTAAAGGGCTAGAATGATCCTTTATTCATCTTAAGTTTCTCAGTAAAATCTATGGCTCTGCACCACTATATATGTTTTTGTTTGTTTGTTTGTTTTTTTAGAAAATAGGACTTGAGCATAAATTTTTTTGAATATAGGTTAAATATATACTTTCATAATTATATTTTTCAAATGTACATTATTATAATACACATGCTAATCCACTTGATATGTTTATTGTATAAGTAGCTGTTATTCAGGAAGACAATAATGTGGCTTTTAGATCATACCACAAGGCTACATCAGAGCCTCGACTAGGACTCAGAGTACTCAGTTCTCAGTCAGCATTAAAAGTGACATTGTTTGGGCACAGTGTTTAGAGCCAGATGTTGGGAGATGGTAAAGCTGATTTCCATCTGGCTATAATCTTGGTTTTACATCAAGAGGATAAACATTAAATGCACATCCATATTAAATGTCTTAAATGTTGCAAAAGATTGTAAATTATATGAATGTAATTAAAAATTAACATAATTTCTCTTTAGGATTAGTAGCTCTAGCAGGAGGCCCTGATTTATTTAAGATTAGATAAGACCTTTATTTTTTAATAGTTTTCAGTTTTTTTCCTTGTGAAAAGAAAATCTCTCAAGTAACTTTTTTAAAGTATTAAATAGGGGAAAACCCTTTTCTTTCAATATGCTCATGAGACTATCAGGTTGCTCCTAAAGACGCATGTGTTTTTTAATCTATTTAGTTTTATGTCCTGATTTATACTGAATGCTTATCATAGATAAATCTGAGGAACTGACACCTCATCTTCCTGCAATGCAACTGCTTCTGATACCGTGATAAAAAAAAAAATGACTGGATCACATTAAACTGAGATGGCTGCCGCTAAACAGAGAGGGGGAATCTTGGCTGCCATACTCAACATAAACATCTGTTCCTGTTAAATAAATCTAGATGTTTAAAAAACACTTCAGTCTTTCTGGATTAGCAAGTCTTGTAATGAACTTGTGAGGGTCATGTTAACTCAGAGTTTTATAATGAAAAATAAAGTATTTTGGGTATAGGAACAAGTTCCATGACAGGATAGCTCCTAAGCACCCTCCATTCACATGGAATGTTACCTTTCTGGAAATGGCTATTGTATAGCAGGACGTTAGGACATTAAAAACATTACATAAAATGAATTGTTAACAGGTAAATTTAATTGTGCAGAACAGAAGATATATAAAAAATAATTTTAAAGAGTTGTGTCAAGTTTCCAAGCCCTGGCAAATATTTTTCTTTAAAATGTCTTTAACTCTGTCCTTTCTGTTACCAGTGATGCAACCTTATTTCACCTCTTACTTTAATTTTTTTCGTTTTACATTAATCTCTCTCCAGTTTTTGTCCAACAGATTTACCTTTTTGAAAGGATAGTTTCATCATATTTTGCCCCTGTTCAAAAACTGTCAAATTCAGCATTATTTCTAAAACTCAAACCTGATGATCCTTCAGAAAGAAGGGTAGAATTTGGGCCAGATCTCACTGGACTTTGGAGTTTAAATTCAGAACTTTGATTCATTCATCTATTCGTTTATTCATTTATTAATTATTCACATTGTGCTAGGTGCTGCCACATTGCAGATTAATTGACTTTGTTTTCAGGAGTTCATAGTCTATTAGGGAAGATAGCTATCTAAATATAATTACAATATGATGAGATAAATGTTATCATAGACAGATATATTGGGTATAAGAGACATATTAATTGAGGACTTGTGAAGACTGCGCCTAATAGGAATGACAATTAAGTACCACTATATGTCCAAAACAGGATTTCTCAACTGTGGCACTATTGACATTTTTGACTAGATAAGTCTTTGTTGTAGGGATTGTCCTATACATTGTAGGATAGTAGCAGCATCCCTACCCTCTATATCTGCTAGATGCCAGTAGCACCCCTCACCTGATTTATGACAACCAAAAAGTCTCAACATATTGCCAAATGTCCCCCATGCAAAATTGTCCTCATTGAGAATCAGTGATCTATTTTAGGTCCTCTTTCTGTCTGATATAGATGGATAATGGGACTAAGCATTAACGAAGATTCCTTAGCAGAATAATTTCATTAAAGAATTTTGACTCAAATCTAGTGTTTAGTAGTCTGTCTTATGTCATGATTCAGTTTGTGCAGAGATTTTATGTAACTTAATTTTTATTAGTTTACATTTTGAGCTCAAGTGTTTAGGTTTTACTTTTTTATATTTAGGATCTCAGTACAGATGTCATCCTTTTAGAAGCGACCTTGTTCTTCCTTTCCTTCCCAGAGCTCAGGAAGAGAGGACTATGATGAGACAGAATAACAGAGGTAGGAGCAATAACAGAGATTGCCAGAACACCTAGTACATACTGTACCACCTAACAAAAAGAAAAAAAAGCAGGGTTGTATTATTAAGCTTGATCAGTGCCAGCTGTGTCTTACTGGAACTAGGAATTCCCCACAGTCCTATTTAACAGCAGAACTAAGAAATTCAGTGCCTGCATTTAGATCAGAAATTACTTTTCCAGACTTGAGGTCAATACTGGGTGATTATTAATGCACAATCTGTGGTGTCTTGTGATTGAGAAAATGTTTATTATTTTTAAAGATTGAAGTACTCCATATTGCAGTAGTTTTATGTAAGCAAAACTCTTCAACAAAAGCTACAGACATTTATTATTTTTCTTTTCTTTGTTTCTAAAAATAGATAAGGTATATTTTTTACTAAAGGAAGTGAGGCTACTGATTTGAACCAGTTACTTCTGGACTTGTATTCTGAAATATCTCTTGAAAACAGTTTAGAGAAAAAGCTGTAATACCAGAAGATACAGTCATCAACTCTAGTTTAAAAGTAACAGATGAAAACAATTTAGAGATACCGCAAACACTGAACATTTGTAGAATATTGGAATATTGGAACAGTGTGTCTGATCTTTGCTCTTGAGGCTGCACCATACCAAATATGAGATGCCATTCACCTTTTTCCCTGAGGTTCTTGATGCCACTTTGCTTCTCCCCTTTTGCACTAGATAGTGCGGATGATGCTGTTGGTAGGGAATCGCTTCAGTCTTTGTTCTCAGAATGGGACAATCCAGTATTTGCACGTTATCCAGAGGTGGGTCTGCAACAATTATTCTTTGCTCGTTATTTTAAATTTTGAATTTCATTTAAGTTGGGTATAGGCATGACTGATTATACTAATTTGTAATTATGAATGGAAAATGCATATGTTTCCAAATAAATCATTTGGAAATTAATGTTTAATGTAGAGAGAGGGACTCAGAATTCATAACATTTTGGGAGCTCTGCTTTAATTTTCGATTAAACATGTAATCAGTGTATGAATAATGAATGTGTTTACCTCTCTTAAAAACTCTGACTTGTAGCTTTGGCAAAGTCCTTAGGGTGGTGATTATAAAAACTGCTATCATTAGATAAAGTAGTGAATCTTCTTTTGGAGGAACATTTCATCATTGGACCTGAGAGTATGTTCTCTCCTCAGTGGGTTAGCATAGAATGTACTTTGTTGTAATGAGGGTGTAGAATAGAAGAACATTTAATTATTGATTTTTCAGTCAAGATGTCTTTAAGGACTTGATCATGGAGCCTAAACAAATTGTTATTCTGAAACAGTATTGGTTTTTGTCAGTAGTCTTGTTCATAAACAAAAATTATTGAAAAATAATAATTCATAGAGTCCTTTGAATTTCTATAAGTTCTCTGAATTCAGCCCACCTCTAGAAGGTTTTATGAAAATGAATGTTTTTAAAGCACTTTGAGATTTTTGGTAAAACAGTTCTGCAGACATAAGTTTTAATTTAAAACGATATTGGTGCCGGTCTTTCTAGGTTGCTGTCGATGTAAGCAGTGGTCAGGCGGAGAGCCTAGCAGTTAAAATTCACAACATCTTGTATCCTTATCGTTTCACCAAAGAGATGATTCATTCGATGCAGGTAAAAGAGTAACTTGGAAATCTCATAATATATATGTAAGTTCTAAGCTAGACTCTTTTGAAATTGGATTTATTTAATGATATAGACCACCCTGGTCAAGGCACATGTGTTTTTTAAAAAATCTTACTGGAACTTTATCATCAGAAGAAAAAGCAAAGGACTAATTATATAAATTACAAAGAAAAAAAATATCCTTAGTAGTGCGAGCAGGTTTGGAGGGATGAATTATGGATTCAGGCTCAGTTTCAGGGGTTACATATTGACTTTATATTTTGACAACAATTTATAAATCAACTAAGTACTGTAGAGACATTGTCCTTAAATGTGCAACAGTACCCCTTTTTAAGTGACCCTCTGTTGTGTGAGGCTACACGTGACATGGCTTGGGAGACCCTAGATTGAGGAGTTCCATTAACAAAAGGGACCTTCTGTCTCCTTGTTTTCAGTATGGAAACAAATTAGGAGGTTAGACAGCTCTAGGTAAACTAACCTGGCATTGACCTGATACCAGAGCAAACACTTGATCCAGAAATAGACCTAGGGAGATGCGGGGAGCCTTTATCAGTACCAGGACAGAGAGGAATCACCATGGCCTAAAATTACAGGTGGCTTTTAATTTACTGCTTTAATGGACTAGCTCTATTCATTAGCAGTCTCGGGTCGTATTAGTAATTCTCTGGTCATATTACCTATTAATAAGCATCACTGTGTTGGGAACATTTCAGGTCAACTCTAAAGTTTTATTAGCATATCCCTTTTAGATTCCTCAGTCTGTGTTCGTTTTATGTCTTCTGATCACTCTACTTGCCCCTTCTTTTATCCTTCCTAATAACCCCCTCAAGTTCATCAGCACCTACCTCAGTCTGAGATGTGAATGTTATAACGCAACAACTCTAAATTAAGTACAGTTTTATCTCTTTCTATACAGATAAGCATTTGCTAATTTTTATTTAGTGTTGTGCCACTTATTTCAATGTATGGCAGGTTCTTCAGCAAGTGGATAACAAATTTATTGCCTGTTTAATGAGCACCAAGACTGAAGAGAATGGTGAGGCAGGTAAGACTGGAGTTTAGTCTTGACTAATAACCAGCTGTTCTTCTGATAGCCTCCTTTTAAGGTTATTTTTTTTATACAATAAAAAATAAAACCAATCTAAATTAATATTATGAAATGATAGTTTTAAAGTACATTTAGTTTTATATACATACACATAGACATGCATATATAAGACACATGTTAAGTTAACCAAGAGTTAAGTACACTTCCTTGGTGAGCTGCTTTAATAAAACAATAATAGTTTGTAAATCGTATTAACTCATTCAGCAAATATCAAGTGCCTTTGTACTCCTGGGATTGTATTAGGCTCTAGGGATCTAATGATGGGAAAAAATATACATGGAGGAGAAACAGATAATTGCACAAATATTAAAATTTTAACTCTAATTAGTGTTTTAGCAGGGAGAAATAAGATGCCATAATAATCTGTCTGTATTGGGAGATTTGATTATTCAGAGATGGTTTTCTTGGTAAAGTGAGATCTGAAGTATGAGTATGATTTAACTAGGGAGAGATAAAGAGAAAGAGGAGTATTCTTGGCAGAGAGAGTAACATATATAGTAGTAAGCTTTTTGTTTTTTTATTGTTTTCTGATGCTTTTGCGGTGGAACATGTTATATCATATTTGCATTTTGAAAATATCGCTCTGGTTGCAGTGTGGAGAATGGATTGGGTATGGGAGTGCAATCACAGTAACTGCAGAGACTGTTAGGAGGATACTGCAATATATAAGAAATGCTAGTTAGCTGGGACGAAGGGGGACTAGAGAGAAGTGAATGCATCAGAAAATATTTAGGAGATAAAGTCAACAGGTTTTGGAGATGGATTGGATATGGGGAAGATATATCAAAGATGACTCCTAGTTTTCTGACTTCCATAACTGAGTAGTTGATGGTGCAGGAACAGATTGGAGGACAAGCAGGCAGAAGGGTGAAAATCATGAGTTCAGTCTGAAATCTCTTTGAAATTTTCAAGAAGAGATGTTAATGTGGTTGCTGGGACTAGAGAAGCATTCTGACATGGAGACATTCATCTGAATTGTCAGCATAAAGTTGGTCATTGAAGTCATGAGTGTAACTTTTACCTAGGAAGAGTGAAGAGTGAGGACGAGAGAGATTCTTAATCTAGAATAATTCTCAACATTTAACAGCTAGTTAGAAAAGGGTGAACCAGCAAAAGAGGTTGTGAAGAAACTGCTAGAGAAATAAGAAAACAGACAAAGGTGGTGTTGCAAAGCCAAGACTTCATATAAATTCTGCCAAGAGGTTAAGTCAGATGAGGACCAAAAATATCCGTTCAATTTTATGACAGTGAAGGTTGGGAATGTCAGGTGAGAGCTGTTTCAGAGAAGAGCTAGGGGAGGATGCTGACAGACCACAAGGAAAGACTCAGAAATCTGTTACATGGAATAGAGGGCCTGAAAGAGGGTGAGGGAGAGAGAAGACTTATTTTCTTCTTTTTCTTTAAACTGAGAGATTCTTGAGCACATTTACAGTGCTTGATACTGTAAGGTTCCAGAAAAGGCCTGAGTGGCTGAGAGCCCTGAGCACCAGTGGAGCAGTTGGCTCTAGATAAGTAGACCTGCAGGCAAGTGCTTCTAAAGTTTGAAAGCAGTTAATTTTGTATTTCAAAATATTCCTTTTTGGCTTGTTTACAATGTAGATTTATCAAATAAATATCATAATAGATCACAGGCAAATTAACAAAAAGTTCTGTCATAATTATCATAAATATGATATTAGTGAAGGTCAAGTTATAGTAGTTAACCGTTTCTAGAAAATGAATAGATTTTTTTCTAAAGTTTTGATTACCTGGAATTGTTTGTTAAAATACTTTATGTAGCCATAAAGTCTGCATATGTTCAAAGAAGTGAAAGGGACTTATTTAAATTTCTCTTGAGATTCTATATTATTGTATTGGCTAGCTGCCACCAAAGAATTGGCTTCGATAAATACATTTTCCTAAATCAAAATGTGTTTTTGCTGTCACTCATTAATACCAAAAGCAACATTCCTATAATTGACTTACTTTTATTTTAATATCTGCGTATACTTTTGTAATGGACAAATATATTATTATTTTAAGTTATAGTGAAATTAATGCCATAAATTGGCATTTTTTTATTTCATGTTTCCAACTACAATAAAATACAGTTCAGTTATGATATCCTAAGGAATAAGGATTCATTCATTTATTCTGTAAATAATTATTAAGTGCCTATTATGTGCCCGTTGCTATTACATATGCTGGAAATATAACAGACAAAAATTCTTTCCGTTATGAAACTTCTGTTGTGTTGGAATAGTAAAAATACAACTTTTAACATTAGTAAATTACCTTTATATATCCTGCTTCATACATGGAATGGAAAATGTCATGAATACTATGTAGACTATAAACCATTTCTCTAGAGTCAGGTACAGGATTTGATTTTTTAGGGTTACCGATTCTTGATAATTCACATTGGCTCTAATTTTAAATTCGAGATTACTCCTTCACAATTTATTATTTATTCCATTGTCTTGCCCAATAGAGGATGTTCAGTCATCACAACCAGCTGCAACTCCTCCTATCCTCAAAGGAGTTTAAAATTCAACATTTTGGGGCCTGTTTCTGTGGTTGGACTTATTGTCAGAAAAATTTTCTTTTTTTCTTTAAGTCTTAAGCTCTCATGCCATAATTTTGATCAAATTCAAGAGGAGAACTTCTATTTCAATATAATCAATACCAATAAACCTCAACCCTTTGGCCAAAAGTACTAAAATTACAAGCTAAAAAGACATAGTAATATAATTGAGGATCAGTCCTTTATCAATGAGAAAAAGATTTCCCTGTAGTTTTAGCTTTTTGGGTCAGGATATTCTTCTTCCTCTCTTGCATTTAAGAGTCTAAAGCCTTGCTACTCAAAGCTGTAAATAGCATCGTCACCTGGGAGTTTGTTAGAATTACAGAATCTTATGTCCCACTTCTAACCTACTGAATCAGAATCTGCATTTTAATAAGGTCCCCAGGTGATTTGTATGCCCATCAAAGTTTGAGAAGCCTGAGTCTAAGCAAGGCAAACTATGGCTGGTGGGCCAGATCCAGCCATCACCTGCTTTTGTACAGCCAGATAAGAATTGTTTTTACATTATTAAATAGTTATTAAAAAAAAAAAGCAAAAGATGAATAATATTGCTTGACACATAAAAATTATATGAAATTAATATTTCAGTGTCTATAAATAAAGTTTTATTGGAACATAGCTATAATATTCACATATTGTCTATGGCTGCTTTGGCTCAAAATGAATAGTTGAATAGTTGTGACAGAAACATGTGTCTTGAAAGCCTAAAATAAATGCTGTCTGGCCCTTCACAGAAAAAATTTCCTCACCTGTGATCTAAAGTGTAGTAGAATTACATTCTTCATGGGTTCCAGAGTAGTTTGAAAATCAGGGTCAGCTGATTATAATAATGTATGTTTGATGATCCTTCACTGAATCAAATTTGAATTAATGAAAATCAGTAAAGATTAAGAATATAGGGCATTAACCTTGTTTTATAAATGAAATACTAATAGAGTTTTTTATCAGAAATAAATTTGTTACAGTTCTCCCCATAATTTCAATTTTTTAGGAAATAAAAATACAATTGTTACTACTCAGTATGTTTCTCTTATGCTCATGTTGTTAAATAGTTTGAATTAACCTTTTTTCTCTCTCAGCACAACATGATTATTTTTCATCTTGATCTGAGAATTTGAAACTCCAGTAATTCTTGCTAATCTTCTAGGTGGAAACTTGCTGGTCTTGGTGGATCAACACGCTGCACATGAGCGTGTCCGTTTGGAGCAGCTTATCATTGGTAAGGATCTATTTGGGACTAGAAAAGCTTTGAGACTCCCCAGCAGAATTAGTATACCTGTAAGAGTTTTTCTGTGACTGTTGTGAGGAAAGATGAATTATATGTTTAAAAAATTAAGCTGAAGTCTTTTTTTTTATAAATTGGCTTCTTTTATAACCAAAAGAATGTAGTAGTTCACTTTACTAATTCAAACATGTGGATCTTACTTACATTGTTACAGACATATTTGCTGCATATTTATCATCAATCCTAAAGATTGGATATTTAGGGATTAGGCTACTTATGACATCCAGCACAAATGTCCCCTCCCCAATATGATCTTGGCATACTTTCTTCACAGTTCATCAGGCAGAGACCAGCAGTAAAAAAATAAGTTTTATTTTAAGTTTTAATTTGTGTTTGAATAGGTAGTATATTCAAATAGGTTCAAGTCTGAAAGATATAAAAGGGAATATGATAAAGTCTTTCTACCCGTGCCCTCATCCCATCTAGTTTCTCTTTCCAGAGGCAACCAGTATCACTAATTTGTTATGTACCCTTCCAAAGTCAATATGTGCTTGTTAATCTTTGCTACCCTTTTGTCTCATCATGAGGCAGTCTGTTCCCCAAGAGCTAAAATACCAGGAAAACCTTTACTTCTGTGGTCAAATAATGAAAGATCTTCATGTCAAAGAGGTAGGGACCTAGGGAGATATTTCATGGACTAGAATGACAGTGATGTTATTTTCTTTTTGCTTTTCCTTATAAAATGAAAACCTAATTATTGGAAAAGATATAGTCAACACAATGTTGGAAAAACTTATTTGCTGTAGGCCCTGCCCTGGACCATTTGAGAATAGTACTACTGACTAAATCTCAGAGAATGGAAACCCTTCTGCAAAACTGGGGAAGCCTCCTTGAGCCGATGGACTGTATAGTAAACCCATTTTATTTCCTCAGTAATACACATTATTCACCTCTGTTATTAAAACCACATTTATTGACTACAGGAACATTGCATTGTTCATTTGAATGTAAGATGTAAGTCGTATTTCTTATTTTGGAAAATACTGCTAAAATGAATAAACAGACTGGATATTTACTAGTTTGAATTTAATAATGAAATTCAAAGCCTAAAACTGAACGTTGAACACACAGCTAAGCACTAAAGTAATTACATGGCTATGCCTTATCATGCTTCATTTTTATCTGAATCTAGAAGACTTCACTTCTTACTCTTAACCCATTCATCTTTCTCCTAATAGATTCCTATGAGAAGCAACAGCCACAAGGCTCAGGTCGGAAAAAATTACTGTCTTCCACTATAAGTCCTCCACTAGAGATAACAGTGACAGAGGAACAAAGGAGACTCTTATGGTTAGTACCACCATGAGGATGTGATGTCGATAGCATAAATTCTCGCAATAATTCTGTGAAGTATAAGCATAACTATTGTCTTTTTTTTCACATGAGTCACTTGAGACCAAGAGAGGTTACGTGACTTGTTCAAGGTCTTAACAACTATTAAGTGATGGAGCAGACACTCAGACACAGGTCTTCTGACTCCAAATGCTGTTCTTTCCACTATATCACAGCTGTTGAGTGTAGGATAGCATTTCCCTGATAATTTTTTCCAGCAGTAGGCTTAGAAGAGTCTTACCATTTCTTGGAACAGTTAGTGTTTATACTGTGTGCTGTTTCAGAAAGCAAAGTTACAGTAGTAATTGCTTCCATTCTGCTTTGCCTTGGTGCATTCTAGATTCTTAATTTTCATTATTATAATACTGGGAAGAAAGGAAAACACTGGGACACAGGAAGGGGCAGGTCATATAGCGAATCACAAAGTAGGACATCTTCCCACTTTTAGGCAGCACAAATTATTGGAAATATAAAAGAGAACTGTCTCTGAATTTATTTCAGGTTTGGGTATTTGCCACTGCCAATAAATCTTTTTCCCTAGGGCATAATTTATATTAGGGGCAGATCCATTTATTTACATCCCGTTAATCAGGACTTCTCAGTTCCTGGGGCTGTTAATTACCTCCCTGCTATAGTGCTGATTCAAAACACCGTTGGCCCTTTTATTTGTGCCAAACTCCATCAAGTTGCGAGCAAAAGTTAGCAATTCCTCGGTTAAAAATGAAAACTTAGGAACAAGACTGAGAAACAAATTGATTCTCTCAATGGAAAAGAGAAAAAAATGTTACTGTAATTCAGAAAGGAAATTTGATAATAAAATCCTAAACAAACACCCTTAAGTGTGAGAAAAACACTATATAATTTATAAAGCTTGCGGTAGCTTTTGAGAAACTACCAGATATTTGTAACTAGTACTGAAATGTGAATGACATTTGAGATTGTAATACTTTTACATTTAAGGTTATCTCTTTAGGTGTTACCACAAAAATCTGGAAGATCTGGGCCTTGGAATTATATTTCCAGATACTAGTGATTCTTTGGTCCTTGTAGGAAAAGTACCACTCTGTTTTGTAGAAAGAGAAGCCAATGAAGTTCGAAGAGGACGATCTACTGTGGCCAAGAGTATTGTGGAGGTAAGACAGAGCTGCAGCCATTGAAATTGTTGAGTGATAGTAACCTATTTTATTTAGAAACTCCCTATATTCATCTTTTATTCAATAAGAATTTATGAAATAGGGTGGCTCCATAGAGTAGCGGTTAGCATATCTGCTTTACACACACAAGGTCCTGGGTTCGCACCCCAAGTGGAGCCACTGACCATACCTTGGGTGCACCAGGCCCCGGGTGCTCCTGGCCCCGGGTGCACACCGCAAGTGTGTGGAGGAGATGCCCCACCTTCAGAGATCCAGTTCTTAAGGAGAAATGGCAACATCCATAGGTCAGAGTGGAAGTGTGTGTGGTGCGGGGTAGGGGAGGATAAAAGAGGGGAAAAAAAAAGAATTTATGAAATACCTGCTGGGTACCAGGTACTAGAGAGTCAAAGATGAATTAGCTCAAGATGAGGGAGAAGGACATTTAAATAATTATAGAATAATGAAATTTGGGCAGAAGTATGTTCAAAAGTGCTATGGAAACACAGAATGATTACTGTGCCCAGGAGGATGGAGGTTAAAGAAACTGTCATAGAAAAGCTGTTTTTTGTTTTATTTTGTTTTGTCTTTTGGAAAAGTCTTGTAAAACAGCAGGAGCTTACCAAGTACAGAAGAGGGGAGGAGAGCATTGTAGACAGAGCAACAGATATTAGAGACTTGATGCAGATCCTATGTTTAGGGAACTACTAATATATATGGGTCAAATTAAGATATATATGGGGTAGTGGTGGAACCAGATGAGGCTAGATAGGTTGTTAAGACCAAATCATAAAGGGATTTAGCATATTCTGCAAAGTAGCTTGCATTTCATCCTATAGGCTGCCAATGAGGAAGAGTGAGATACATTTTAGCACTGCATTTTAAATATGACCACAGGTATGTTTTGGTAAAGGTCTGGAAAGCTGCTGCTGGAATGTGGATTTGGGGGTGTTGAAGAGGACCATTATTTTTCACTTATGTGTTTCATTTTTTTTACATAACAAACACAATTCGTCTTTGTTACCTTTTCTTTCATCCTTTCCTGTTTTCTATTAGCATTTTCTTCATTTCTTTTTTTCCTCTAATGGTTTAAAAGTTGAATTTTAGCTTGCATACTTAACAAAATTTAAAAGTAATTTCTCTGTTTTCTTCCTAAACTGCACAAAAATCTTCATCACTCCTCTGCCATCTTCCATGTTGTTGCCTATTTTAGTTCCACGGTGTTTTTAATCCCCCTAGTAGTCATTTCTTTTATAATCAGTATTTATTTAGATTAACCAAAATGTTTGAAGAGTCTTTGTTCACTGTTGCTTCTTGCACCCTACTTTGTGTTCAGTTTCTTTCTACCGAAGTAAAGCTCTTAAAATTTCTTTTATTAAGAGTCGATTAATGATAAACTGCCTTTGAAAATATCTTTATTTTGCCTTAACACTTGTATGATTGTCTAGCCAAAAATAGAATTCCATATTGTCATTTATCCCTCAGCATTTTGAAAATATTCCATTACTTTTAACATTCTGTTTTTGCCATTAAAGTGCACTGTCAGTCTAATCCTCATTAATTTGTAGGTAATCTGATTTTCTCTTTGTCTTTGGTTCTGCAATTTCCCTGTAACACATCTATGTATGGATTTATTTTCATCCTCTTCTTGAGATTCATCATACTTCTACAATTTGGAAAATGTAGTTATTATCACTTTAAACATGGCTTCTTCCCTCATTTCTTGTCTCCTAGAAATCCTATGAGATGTCTCCTGGACCTTACCTTTCTATTCTTCATGTCTTTTAACTTGTCTTTTGTATTTCCCATTGTTTTATCTCTCTGTGATGCATTCTGAGAAATTTTCTCATTTATCTTACAGTGAACTAAATTTTCTTTTCACCTACTATTTAATTAGATGTTTAACTTGTCCACTGAGTTTTTTTATTTCAATGACTGTACTTTTTATTTCTAGAATTTTTATTTGTTTCTTTCTCAGATCTGTATTTTCTTTTTTCACGGTGTCCCATTTTATTCATTTTGGTATCTTACTCCTTCATCTCTAGCTCTTACTATTTGGAGCACAGGCAGGTCCACACCAACTTAGTGTACTATTTTTCTTGAAATCTGAATTCCTTTAGTAATATCTAAAAATAAAAATTAGAAGATAGATTTAGTGGCTAAATTGTGGTATAGATTGATACAGGAAAGATTTGAAGTAGAGCAAGCAGTTGAGAGGCTATTGCACTGGTTCAAATAAGAGAGGATAAGGATTGGACTAAGTCAGTATCAGTGGAAATGGAGAGGAGGGACATATTTGAAACATAATTTGGAAGGTAGAATCAAGAGGTCCTGGTAAGCAATAGAATATAAAAGGTATAAAGGAGAAAAGATAATCATTCTGAGGGTTCTAGCTCAGATGACTGAAAGGATGGTGGTGCCATTGACAGAAAAAAGAAATAGAGGAGAAGGAGTACACCTGGCTGCGAGTTAGATTCTGAGCCTAGCTTTAGACACATTGAATGTGCCTTCAAGGTGGCAGGGCGGGGAGCGGGGTGTCCAGTAGACAGGCAGACTTACAGACCTAGCACATGGGAAAGAAGTCTGAGCTATATCTATCTATTTGAGAGTTATCAGTATTTATATTTTGATAATATCAGAAGCTAGAGAAGGGTCTAAAGGAAGTGAGATTGTCCAGAGAGAATATGAAAAATAAAAAGAGGAGAGAGCAAAGGGTGAAGCCTGTGGAACACCAGCATTCAGGGTGTATATGTTTTGGCAAAGGTCTGGCAAGCTACTGCTGAAAAGAAGAAACTGTAAAAGATCATTGAATAGATCGGTCAGAGAGGGAGGAGGAAATTCAGGAAAAAGTAATATTGCCAATCCAAGGGAAGTTTTAAGCAAGAAGGGAATGGTCAACACTAGCAAGTTGGATTTGGCTATCACGAGGACATTGGTTACCTTGTGGAATCGCTTCCTGGAAGTTGGGTGGGGTGGAAGATACCACAGTGGGTCAGGGAGCGAGTGAAGGGAAGGAGAGTGAAGCTAAGTAGACTGCTCTTTTGAGAACTTTGGCTGTACACAGAAGAGAGGGAGGGTGATAGTCAAAGGTTAGGGGTGGTTGGGAAGTGTGGGGCAGGACACAAGGTTGAGGAAAGATTTTTGTTTTCGGATGGGAGAGACAAGCATTTTTGTAGGCTAAGGGTGAGACAGTACTCAAGAGGAAGAGGCAATTAACATTGCCAGCTTTTGATTACCTTGATTTTACCCTTTGATCAGACAACCTTTGCTTTGTTTTCAGCAGCACTTTTTTCTCTGAACACAGCTTACTTTTTCCAAGGCTCCTCCTCCAAATTGTCTTAAATCCAAAAGATAGGATCTGTTAGAATCTTTTATTGTAATTCAATCTCTAAGTATTTAACCAGAAAATTACAATAAAAACTTTTCCTAAAGTGACTTCAAAGATTGCTGGTATGGAATTTACTTCAAATTGAAACAGCTTATGTTTTCAGAAAATCTTGATTGTGTTAAGTCAGGCTGATCCGGAGAGATTTTCTTGATTCTGGAAGAAGCTAAACTAGTTTTGGTGTCTTAAAGAAAAGGTAGCTACTTGGATCCTAGCAATTGAAAGATCACTAATACATTTTTCTTTAAAATGCTATCCTCTAGCATGATGAATGAGCCTTTTTAACACTACTTAAATTGTCTAGCATTGATAAACCATTGAAATATGAAATGAACGGAGAATACTATCCATCTCTCCTTCACCAGGCTTTAAACTGTTGTTTTACAAGTCCCAGATATACAAGCACAAGAGAGAATAGCAAAGAAGTTAGGTTCGATCTGTATTCATACTAAGCTTTGTTAGTGGGTCAGGTATTATGAGAGATCTTTCTGTTTAGGTTTGGGAAAATAGGTGGCTTTTAAGAAATACATAGCATCTACTACCTAGCTCTTGGTAGCTATGCTCATTTATCAGTATGGTGGACTAGAGTGTACATGAGGGAGGAGAGAGAATTTTCTGAGCCTGGTTTAAAAAGAAAATCTATCATGTTGTAATCTTAGGAAGCTAATTTATACATAGCCATTTTTAGGAGTAAAGAAATTCTGTGTTTTCTTATAAAGAAGTCATTAAATATGCATATCTCAAAACAGTTTCTTACCTGCAGAGCTTAAACAAATTGGTAGCATAAAATAGTGTCTGCTTTAAATTTCTTTAAAGTTCTTTTGTAAATACTAACATCTGGAGAGATATATCCATTGAAAAGGCTACCCTCGAGACAGAGACAAGCTAGGGAGGAGAAACTTCTCAACAAAAGTCCTCAGAAAATAAGCTTTTCGAGCTAAAGGGAATTGTCCAAAGAAAAAGCCTGTGGGAACTAAAGTGACTACTTACGTTTATGATATTTAAGCAAATGTTATACTGAGTGCTCAGTTGTGTTGATGATTGTTGGGTATTTTTCTGTTACTGTGTAATATTACACTGGTTCTGGCTGAAAATATAAACCAACAGACAGCCTCCTAGTGAAACGCTTTCTTGATGTTTAGAATCAGTTGAATCATCAAGACTACTCTCAACAGTTATATAACCTCATGAGCTGATGAGCTGCCTCTGGAGGAAGTTTCAGTAGCTAAATAATATTCTCTATTCAATAAGAATTCTAGTTGATTGTTTTGGTATTTCATGTTCAAAGTGCCTTACCACAAATAAATTATTTGCACCTAAGTGCTATATTGCTGGAACCCTCTCCTTTAAGAGGCATATTTTAAATATGGATATTTTGTAAACTATCAAAGGGCAAGTGTTACATACCTGTAGATCAATGCCTGTTTTCTTTTTTTGCTTTGTAGGAATTTATTCGAGAACAAGTGGAGGTAAACCTTTCTCTTATTTTCGGATTTCACAAAGAGGCACCACACACAAAAACCTCCATTGTCCCATTTCCTTTTCCCAGTAATAAAGAATGTGTTTATGCATTAGCTACTCCAGACCACAGGAGGCATCCAAGGGACTTTGCCACTGACTGTCCAGAAGGTGTTAGCATCCCAAGCCTGCCATGGTAAGACTCAACACACCAGCTCTTGAGTGCCTCTGCATGCTAAGCACTGGCAAGGGTACAGCAGTTATGAAAAAAGTAGAAGGCGCACTTACTACTTGCCTCATAGAGGGTACAGTTTAGATTAAGAACCGAATACACTAAAAATTAACATTAAAAAAATCACTTTTACAAAGCAAAATACCAGTGCATATATTTGACCATAATGCAGAATGACTTATATGAGTGGAGGAGGAACTCCTAAAGGAGACGCATATTGAGTCAAGTTTGGAATGAGCTGAGGGACATGGATTCATAGGATGGAGAGGAAAGTTTACTAAAGGGAGAAGAAATAGCCTATACAGAGACCCAAAGACACAGACAAATTAGTTCTATGAGGAGGAGCAAAGAGTATCAAGAAATTAGGCTGATAAGAAAGAATAGAAGCCTAGAAGGTCAGAACAAAACCTTTAGATTTTATACAGAAAGCGTTAATTAGAATCTTTGAAGGTTTTTAAGTAGGGTAATACGATAAAATATAGAAAATGATATTTATTGAAGGAACTTACTTTAGGAATGACAGCTACAGAATGTGGTTAAACAAATTGGTAGCATGAAATAGAGAGTCTGCTTTAAATTTCTTTGAAACTCCTTTGTAAATACTAACATCTGCAGGGATGTAATACTGACACCCTCCCTCTGTTTTTTTATGTTTCCATCAACCTCCTTTCTTCAGTTCCTGTTTTTTCTAGCTTAGAAACAACAGCCACCCAATCTGTCTCTTGCAAATACCCTAAACTACTTCACCCCTTTATCCTGTCTTTACTCCTCATATCTACTCCATCCCAATTTCATCATCTCTACCTTCAGAATGTATCTTAAATCTGTCCGATGTGATGTTTCCACTGCCATCTCGTTAGTTCTTAACCACTGTTGAGTCCTCTTTCTCAGCCTCCTCCCCATGTCCGTTCTGGCTCTGCTTCGTGCCATTCTTCCCTCAGCACACAGAGGCATCTTTTTGAAACATCCTTCTGAGCGTCTCATTCTTCTAACTCAAATATGTCAAGACTATTCTTTGCTCTTAGGATAAAAATTTTATTCTTTACCTTGGCCTGCAAGGGTCTTCGTGATCTGGCTCCTGCCTGCCTCTCCAGCTTCATCTCGTATCACCCTCCCCCTTGCCCGTTACATTCCAGGCTGCTTCCTTGATCTTGTTCTTGTTTCTGCACTTCCGTACTTGCCTTTTTCCTCGATCTTAAATGCCTTTCTACTCCTTCAATTAGCTATGTCTCTCTTAACCTAAGGTCTTAGATTAAATATCATTTTGCTAGGAAAGCCTTCTCTGACCTCTAAACTGGGTTTAATTTTCTTATTATATATTCATTCTTACCCTATATTATACAGTACTTATAATTTAAATATATAATAGAAATATATTTATATAAATACGTTTTATATATATAATTTAATTTATAATTTAAATTATTATGTAATTGTTTAGTGTTTGTCTCACCCGTTAGACCTATTAGATCATAAGCTTCACAAGGGTGGAGATTGTCTGTCTCATCCACCGCCTCGCATAGTTCCTAATACAAAGTATGTACTTATAAATATCTGTTGACTGAGTGAATTAATGTATGCATAAAGGCAGGTGCTGACAGTATTTGAGTTTAGATTAGAAAGATTATTATGGAAATAGAAGAGGAAGCAGATAAAATGGGCATTGTACTGAACAATCAGAGATCTTGGTGATAGATTGGCTATGGACAAAAGATAACCTTGATTTCATAAACCTATAAGAAGTGGGCAAAATATTGCTGTTGCTGCCTCTTTGAAAAAAACTGACAGCAAAATCCTAACACATTCAGGAATACCTCTGACAGGGATTAGAAAGACAAGGGCCGCATAAGGAAAAGCTGAGAGATAGGTCAGTCCTGAGGCCTTAGTTTTATCCATGGCCATAAGTACCAATTTCAAGCAGTATTAAAGTCACATGAAAGAAGCCTAAGAAACATTTTACTTTTCCCAGATATTTGGCTCTGACCCAGGGTCAGCATTGCTTTCCCACCATATACACCATAACCATCTTGTTTCTGTCTTTTGTTTAGGGGCCATTAAGTTCAATGACGGCCTGAGCTTAGAGGAGTGTTATCGCCTTATTGAAGCTCTGTCCTGGTGCCAGCTGCCATTCCAGTGTGCTCACGGGAGACCTTCTATTCTGCCGTTAGCTGACATAGACCACTTGGAGCAGGAAAAACAGGTACAGTAATGACTAACAGGAGAAAAGAAAGCAAAGTTTATATTCTCTTTCTTTTCCAGCCCCTGTTATCCAAATGTAATGTGTCTTAATCCTTTCAAAAATATAACAGTTTTGATAAATGTGCATTGGGAGTTTTATATAAAGTCTCACCATTTCATCTTCTAGCTCAAATTCAAAATGGAGATTAGGCTGAACTATTAGATTATACACGTGATGCCTTTGTATTTCTTAAGCTTAACACATGTACAGACTGACGCATCCTGAATATCTGTTGCCTACAAGCTCTAGATTTGATAAGATACAGACATTCTCTCTGGGGTTACAGAAAGTTGGTAGAAACACAGCAAATTCACTGCTGGAAAATGTAACCTAAACAGCCAGTTGTTTGATGGTACTTGCTGGAAATGATGACCTTGCTGGAAGTGGTGGCCATCCCCAAAGATCTCTAGAGTTACGGTGTTGGGGGTCATCAGGCGGGGAACCAAGCTTAGGAGATTTCCACATTAGGCTTTGGGCTTGATCACTCAGCAGCCCAGGAATAATGATGTGGATAACACCATGAAGGCACAGAGTGGTCTAAATTAAAGAACTTTCCTGTCCTTGTTATAGTCCGAAATGAAACAACATGAGAGCAGAATAGAAATGTCTGTGTTGCTGCTTTCCAAAATCCCTTCTTTGCCCACCTTTCCTGCTAAGGGCTGTGAAGGCTTTTCTCGTGTGGCATTTTCAGGTACTTTCATTATCTGACTCCAGTAGATTTTACCCCATTAAAAACTGCTTGTTTCACATGAGTGAAAAAAATGAAAGTTTTGTCCCAATTCCTGAAGAGTTGGGAATCTCTTATCCTAAGGAAATCTATAATCTTTTTTGAAGTGAAAAATTAGAAATCTAAGCAGCCATATTTAGGAAATGCTTATATGCTGCTTGGCTTTTTGTACTGGTAATTGGAGTTATTCTTTTCTTCCCATAGATTAAACCCAATCTTGCAAAACTTCGCAAAATGGCCCAGGCCTGGCATCTCTTTGGAAAAGCAGAAGGATGTGATTCAAGGCAAAGCCAACAGGCATCCATGCCTCCTTGTGAGCCACCATGACAACAGAATTATTGACCTATATGGAACCAAAGGGATGCTAACTATTTGCCTCTGAGCAGAAAGCATGAACTGCAGGCACCAGCAGAGTCTTAACTGAATCAGCCTGGTGTCCACGAGCAACATACTAGTCTTCCTTGAGCAGATGATCCCTCTAGCTGAGGAGCCATGGAATTCAAGCCTGAAGACAGTTCATTCATTTGCATTCATGAACACAGGAGGTTGCCCTATAATATTTATTTTTTGTAACTTATTTAGAGATAAAATTTAATGATTAATTGTCTTATTGTCTGGTTGGTTGGTTTGTGGTTTTCTTAGGGATGGAATGTTTTGGGGTTTTTTTTGGGATCATTTTGCAATTTTTTCCAATCTCATAATTTGCATTGATGTAATTTACCTGAAGCTGAACTTCAGGGATCAAGTCTACCTCCCTAGACTGCTAAGAGCCATGTTCCATTAGGCCCTTCCTTTCCCTCCAGTCTTCTTCACTTCCCTCTGCTGCTTCTGTACATTCTAAATCTGACTTTACAAAGAGTTTCTCTGCACTCAGAAATGGTCTCTGCAGTTTTCCATTAGGCCTGTAGTTAGAGTGTTTTAGGGAGAGAAACTATTGATAAAGAGAAACAAGGACAAGGATAGAATAGAGAAAATTTAAAAGTCCTTTTTCCTGTTTTGTTTATTTTATTGCCTTTTTAAAAACTCAGACTGATGTTCATATCCCAAACCAGTGATATGGTGAAAGTACTATGAGTTTGTTTTTTAAAATGACTTTTTGTACTTTATAATGTATCTTTTTATTTGAAAGCAATTTTCACTTCAGAATGCAGCATTTATCCTTTTAAATGTTCTCTACATTTTTTCAGGAGACAAGGGTTCTTTTGGTCCTTTTCAAATTATATCTTGGTTTTATTACAGTATGCCTACTAATGGTCTCATAATTTCATTTGGGACCCAGACTGATCTTTCTGCAAGTGTTTATTATGCCACTCTTAATCTGTGTCTCCCCCACACCTGTTCAGATAACTTGATTTCTGGTTAATAAGAATCAACAGGCTAAAAGACCTATAGTAGGGAGGGAGAAGCAAAAAATCAGCTGGTAATGTTTATTGCAACTGAGACGCTGTACAAAGAGAAAGATGTTGCAATGAGAATTTTCACTTTTGTATTTCCTGACCAGCCTGCTCAAATTGGCCTTTGTATCAATGGAATTATTTTCCTCATTTTTAAATACAGGAAACAAATTTGTGCCCATGAAGAAAAGTTTGTTTGCCAGCAGCCCTGCAGTGTTCTTACAGGAGCAATGAAGTATTGCATTCATTAGCATGTGCCTCAGAAAAGGTTCAGGGAAAGCCTTTGCTGGTTTTCAAGGGGATCCTTGTTGAATTATGTAATTGGAACCCTGAAGAATAGGCACCACTGTTTAGAAATGGTCTTTAGTCTTCTAAATATGCATAAAGTTTCATAGACGGAGAGACATGACCTTAGAGAGTGTTTTCAGAGGATGTGCAAGGCTGTCAGGGGCTCTGCCTCCAGGCCCAGTGGAGTGCTGAGGCCTTGACCTCTGCTTCCACTCTCCAGAGCTACATGGAGGCCAGCTGTCCTGGGAGTTTTAAAAATCTTTTTAGGTCA
This sequence comes from Pteropus medius, assembly GCF_902729225.1. NCBI lineage: Eukaryota > Metazoa > Chordata > Mammalia > Chiroptera > Pteropodidae > Pteropus > Pteropus medius. The sequence goes on along the minus strand of NW_024349797.1, from coordinate 3,166,577 downwards.
GACCAACTTGTGGGATTAAAAAAAAAAGCATGACAATACCTCTTATACTAGGATGATGGGGGGCAATTTCAAAAGATTTTGCTATAATCCCAAACCACTGTTTTCTTGAGAATAAGAGGATTAGAAAAAGTTCTTCATAAATATGTAACCAACCTTCCTAGATAGCCTGATCAATCAACATATGAGATAACTGTCGTGTTTTAATCATTTATATACTCAGTAGCAACCATCAACATAAAACCAACCTATTACACAAAAATATCTAATATTACTTTTATTATCGCCTGTTAGGGTCTGTTAGGGTTTTGTTTTGTTTTTGAACTCGGGTGCCATAAGAACAAAGATACATCTAATTTTCTAACACATGATAGTAATCACTAACACCTATATGGTGCTTTAGGTTTATAAAATAATTTTACATACCTTATTTGAATTTCTTGACAACCCATGAGATAAGGTGGTATTATTCTCCCCCATTTTACTAAGGGGGAAACTAAAGCTGGAAAATATTAAGTGATTTATCTAAGATTGCACAGCTAGTAAGTAGAGAATGATATCCAAATTTCCTAGCTCCATATTATAGTTACCATATTATTTCTCATACTTACAACAGTCCTCTTAAGAAGCTAGTATCTCTCTTTTACAGTGAGGCTACAACAGCTTGGAGGTATTAACTAGTTTGCTGAGGACCTAGCTGAGAATCAGAATTCAGACCCAGGTCTGTGTAACTTCAGATTGCATACTCCTTCCCATCATTACCCTATGCTGACCTATATAATATATTTTTATAAGGGATTTATCTATTTGTAAACTTAGTTCAAATTTATTGGATTCTGGTTTGTGGAGCCTTCGTCAACTTCAGAGTAAAACTTGCAAGATGAGATGTGCAATTAAGTCATTCTTGAGAGTCTTTTTTTTTTTTTGGTAACATCCATCAAAACTTTAATGAGAAATAAAGATGCATACCTTCAATAAGCTTAGCTTTAGTCATGGAGAGAGGCAAGGAAACTGGTAACAGAATATGGTCACTTCTAGGCTTAGAGATCACTGAGTTACAGCTAAGTCTTTATTACTGAGATAAGAGGAGATAATTCTGTCAGAGTTAAGGCTATAGGTGGCAGTAGGAGCTAATATCGGAAAGCTTAGAATATAGGCTGGAGGGAAGGGAAAACGCTAGGGAGGGGCCTGGGCCCTGGTCCACAACCTAGCTGGGGATCTAGCTGAGAATAGAGAAGTTCTAGTAATCAGATGTCAGAGCAAGGCAAAGGGTCGGAACAAAGGAACAGCTGGGATCTGAGCCTAACTGAGAAAAAAAAGAAAAAAGCAACCAAAACGGGGGCAGAGCAAGAGGGGTCCAGGTTCTAGGCTGAGGAAGCCATGCCAAGTGAGAACAGATGCAGCCCATCAGTTCCTAGAGAGCGCTGCCAACCCAGCTCAAGCTGATGCTTCACCAGTAAGGGCGTATCAGTGAAGGGCAGTTTCCGTAACAAAGAACTCAACTCTCCCTGTTTTCCACCTGAAGTGCCACCCCATTCCATCAAAACCCTTTATAAAAGCAGGCTAACAACAAGAACTGATGGGTATGTTTGACACTGTATGTCCTGCCTATTTTTACCCTTTCAGAGCTGAAGTTGCTTATCAACAGTGAGATGGCAAAAAGGTGGGCTCAGAAGAGGAAAAGAAGAAAGTCTGGGAAATCAAAAATCTGGATAATGTGCACCAAATAAATCCTTCCTCTTATCCCTCCATTAATTCATTTATTCAACATTCAGTAACTAGTAAGTCCCTTCTAAATGTATTACATCAGAAATTGTGGGGTTATAAAGAGGTTATCCTATGGCTTAGGATTTTTCAAACCCTTAGGTCATTTTCAACACATGCCCATTTGTCATAGAGCACTGTCTTATCGAGAAACATCTGATAAAGTTCAGGCAACCTGAGCAAAGCCTGTGGGAATCTAAGTGTCTTACATATTGGAGTCTACTGAGCCCGTAAACAAGTATGACTCAAGTAGCAGTCTGAAGAAGCTAGATTGGGCCTCTTTACCCTTACAACTTGTCTGACTAAACAACTAATCGTGTTTCCTTCAAAAGCAAGGAGTATCAAATAATGGTCTAAAAAAAAAAAGTGGTTTGGAGTTAGCTATTGCTATTAGTTTATCATTATTCAAGGTATTTCCTCACCTCTCGTAATAGTTAACTGCAGAATTTCACGTATAACTTACAAATTTTAGGAATCTTGTCAAGTTTTTTTTCTAGGCAGGTCTTAATTCTAAATGTAACATGCCTGATAAAACATTACTGAAAGGTTCCTTCTCTTCAGCACAGTATTTACTACAAACACCAAGCAATCATCATTTCAAGTGCCGTTAGGCTCAAAGGCTGCTCTTCATTGTGCGTTGTGAAGACTGAAAGCTTAGACTTAGCTCTTTATTAATAATTGCTTAGCCATTGCACAATATCCTAGAACAGCTGTTTGGTGAATGAAAGAATAATTCAAAGCAGAACAGGCCAGATATAAAACACTTCCAAACCACATTTCAAAATAGCTCCTTTGTGACAACTAGGCGCATGTCTGCAGTGGGAGTTTTTGCAAGGTGGATAGTATGGGGCCTTCACAATAACTACATCAACACCTGGTACTATATGGCAAAGCAGTTCTGATGTACTGAGTCCCACATATGTGGCATTATAGAGCCATATAGCTCAACGATGGAACTGTGTGACTGTCAGCCTGCATTAACCCAGACTGATGCAACAGATTGCTTTGAGAAATGGTTTTGAAGCACATCTGTGAAACCCATCCTATGGGTACTGACATTTATTTCTTTGAGGTATCACTTTACACTTAAGTTTTTCTTGGTATTTTTCAGAGACTTCTCTTCTGAGGCTAAATTAGGAATTTTTGTTCCTTATTTGAGTTCCAAGAATTGTGCCTTTTCTGCCCTCCGCCCAAATTGGAAGATATAAACCGTGGGAAAGTGTCTTTACAAACTGTATTAAGTTATCTAACTTGGTTTATTTAGTAGATTCAGGAAGCCTTTCACATCCGTGGAATCCTCTTTCTTTTAATTCTCTCCAAGCTAAAACAGGTTTGTTCTTCTTTAAAAGAGTTTCTGGGTTCTGCCTGCAAAGGTGGGAAGGGAGGCAGGCCCAAACAAAAGCTGACAAGACAGGCCGTTAAGTCAGGATGGAACTCCAGTTTCTCCCTGTTCAGATCGGGTTCTCCCTTTCTAATATTTACTTTCCCTAATAGGAAAAGGGAGAAAAGGAAATAGAAAAAAACAATGCATATAAATAGTTTGTGGGATTTACTTAATTGAGGCCCTAAAGATTCTAAAGAATATTCATTTATGAAGTCCTTCTGTTCTAGGCACTGTAAGAGTTGACGAAAGAGGCAGAGCCTCTACCCTTGTAACCTTCATCCATCTCAGTTATGCCTGGGAAGGATGTTGGTGCTAATTTTAGACTCAGAGACTAAGATGCACAAAGGACAAGTATCATAAAGCATTTTTGGAGCCAGAAACAAAGTTCCTTGACTCACTGCTGCTTTTACTCCAGACCACACAATTATACCCAAGTGAACTGCTGTTAGAATTGGTGCCTTCAGAGGAGACAATTGCTCATAATTGGTAGCTATAAGCCACTTCACTGAGAAAGCTGGGGTCTTAGATGCTGTGAGAAATAATTGAGACTGAGGCCCTAGTGAGTCAGGATCTTCTGAGTCATAGGACTTTTAGGTCAGTCTTTAAGACCCACCCTCTAGATCTTGATTCTCCCCTCCCTCAGGGAAGATAAGAGCAAAGATCTATCTCAAGAAGGTATCAAAAGAGTAGAGGCCTTTCCCTCAAAGCCTGCCTCTGGCCAGTGTTTATCAGAGTGTGGTTATCAAATCATCAGTTAAAATCCCTTGGGGTGCTTGTTAAACATGCAGACTCCTTGCTCCCTCCCTCCACCCCTGCCCCCCACAGACACCCTAGGAAGAAGGGTGGCCTTTGTGACAAGCATTCCAGGGAGTTCTGCACATCCAAGCCTGCCTTGGACCTCTGCTTCAGACCAGTACTTCCTAAATACACAAATCATGTGGATTATTACCTGGGGAGATTTTTTAAAAACATAATTACTAAAGTACTACACATAAAATATGGAAACAACATATAAACATACTACATCAAATTATGCTTGCCACTGTTTGGTGTTATTCTTCCAGACTTTTATCCATTGCTTTAATGAAGGGTCATATTATGCATATTGCTCTGTAACTTTTTTCCCCTAGTTTGTTTTTAATGAACAAAATATAAAATGGACTTCCTTACAATTCTATCCCATTCATTACCACAAGAGTCACAAATCAAACGCCTACAGGGGTTAAGCAGGTAAGATTAATAAGTTAATGGACCTGGGAGGAACTGCAGAAAACTAGGTTTTCCAACTAATGGAATCAGAAGCTACCCAACTCTAGCCAACTGCTGCCATTTGGGAATGTGGGTTCAGAATCGCTAAATCTTCTGAGTTCTCAAGGGAGGCAAGAAATGCAAATTTGTTTAATGTGCAATCTTCAGATTTTTAAATATTGGTAACTAATTCAAATTAAATACTGGGTGAACCAGCCAAAATCCAGACACTGCCCTCAAGCCACCCTTTTGAAACCTCTATTGCAGTAGATACATAATGTTCCGTTATGTCATATTTAAAAACCTTTCTTGCTTTTAATTAACAGAATACAAAATGTTACTGCTGAACACTTAGGCTGTGACATTACAGCTGCTACAATGGATAGTCTCATCTGTATCTTTGTGTGCTTGTACAAATAATTCTAGAAGTGCAGGTTCAAAGAAAAGATTGTTTACAGTCCTATTAACAGTACATGAGAGGGTCCTTTCCTGAGGAGCTTTAAACAGATGTCACCCCAGAAATCAGATGTAGCGGATCTGGGATGGAGCCTGAGTATTTATTTTTTTAAGCTTCCAGATGATTTTGATGATCAGAGAAGTTCTGGAACCAGTCTTAGATTACAAGTTGTTTGATTACAAATTGTGAATTTTCTTTATAATTCACATTTCTAGTGAATTATAAAGAAAACTGTACTCTCAGTTGTACTTTTCTGTTTTAGACTTACCTCTAACTTCAGTCCTCTATGAAAACATGTAAAGGGCTCTGCTGCTGCTGTTTCAGGCAGTTCAATCAGAGCAAAACGAAAATAAACCAACTCAGGAACCTTCAAGTAGCTTTAATTGGCACAACCTATGAAAAGGTATGGTAGACATTTCTGAGCAAAAACATGTATCCTAGCAAGCTTATTCATTGTTATGTTTAACACACCACTGAACCAGAAAGTTTAAGTTCCCGAAACAAATGCTCTAGGTCACCAAGAAGGTCCAGAATGAATAGGTCAAGCCCTGCTACTCTGTTAAGACCTGAAAGGCAAAAAAAAAAAAAACAAAAAACAAAAAACAAAAAACCAGTCCCAGATATGTCCTTGTTATGGGATGATTAAAAAGGCAGGAAACGGATTTTTTTAGGCTGACTCCAGTTCACTCCCCCATTACGTGGAAGGTGCATTCGGCAGTGGCACTGAAGTCTCCTCTCCATTCTGGGATCGTCTAAGCAGCTTCTACTTAGGATGACTGGTGTCATAGGATATGATCATCAGGATGGTAGAGTTCGCTCATCAGGCGGTAGATGTAGGAAGGTGCATTCCCACCAATGTTGGAGATAAAGAGGGTAATGAGCTCTGGGGGGACGTAGTCAAACACAGGGCAATGAACGCTGACCTTCTCCAGAATGTCTCCTGAAAGGCAATCATAGGTGCTAAAGATAAAACTAACAATCCTGCTCTAATAATTAAGTAGTATATAGGCTCAATAATGCAGGCATACTTGCTACCTCAGGGAAGGGAAGCTGCAGCAAAATGCAAACCAGAAGAGATGACTTCAGATCGTGATACTCCCTACTTAAAACTCTCCAATGCCTTTCCATTGCCCTTAGAATAGAATTCAAACTTGACCAACATCCTTCAAGATCTGGCCCTTCCCCACCGCACTGCACTAATTACAATTCATACCATTCTCTCCCTTGCTCATTAGTCTCCAGCCATACGGCCATCTTTTTCCAACTGACCCTTTGCACCAACGCCTAGAAAACTCATTCATCTTCTGTTTTAGACTCGTGGCGGGCTCTATTCATTTAGAACTCAAGTGAAATACCATCTCATCAAGACCTTTCCCCAAACTAGCCATTTTCTATCTCCATTGTCCTCATTTGTCTTTTTTCCTAAAACATCCAATGACCTGACATGTTCTTGTCCATCTTCTGCAACGGAATGTAAGCTCTGTGGGAGCAGGGCCTAGCCACACTGGTCACTACAATAGTGCTGGGTACACAGTGGGTGCTCAACAGATAGAAATATTTCTAACAGAATGAATGTTTAAATGAATGAATGAAGTTATTTTACTTCCAAGAAGAATTAGCAGCCCAAATACTACGCTTTGCTCCCAGACAGTGTTTAAGGCCATATTAAACTAATCATGAAGCTCTGCTGCCTTTTAGAAGTCAGAGAAAAGAACCCAAAGGTATGCAGGTTACAGGTAAGTTTTATAAGTAGGAACATTTCAGAGCCTGCTTCCTTTGGCAGCCATATCACCAAAATGACTCCCTACAGCAACTGAAAACAAGGACATTTTCTCACTGGATTGTTGCCTGTGTCTCAAACAACGTGCAAAGCTAAACCCAGTCAATGCTGGGTGATCCAACCCACCATGGCCCCAATAACTCAGCTAAAATATATTAGTTTCAGAACAAAGTGAACCTGAACTACAGCAGGTCTCCAGGCACTCTAAGCTGCTAAAGAGAGCAATGCCCACAAAAGTACTATTGAAACTACAACCTGGCAGCATTCGATCCCACCAACCACCAAAACAAAACAAAAAGACAAAAACACACACTCGTACATGCGTACACACACACTCTTCTGTACCTTCTGTGAAGGGCAGGACTTCTTCAGGAGCCACAAACTTGTGAAATGAATCTTCTTCATTGGGGAACTGGAAAAGAAAAAAAAAATTGGAAAAAAAAGAGACCCAACAATTATATTTCCAGAAATATACCCAAGAGAAATAAAAAACATATGTCCACACAGAAACATGCACATATATGCTTACAGCAGCAGCGTTCATAAAAGTCGAAAGGTAGAAATAACCCAAATGCCTATCAACAGATAAATAGATGCATTGTGGTATACCTATACAGTGGAATTCAGACATAAAAAAGCATTGTGCAATAATGCAGATGAACCTCGAAAACAAAATGCTAAGTGAAAGAGGTCATGAACAAAAGGGTACATGTTGTATTCCTTTTACATGAAATACCCAAAATGAGCAGACCCATAGGGATGGAAAACAGATTAGTGATTACTAGGAGATGGGGGAAGAGGGAGTGATTACTTAACTTAATGGGTACAGAGTATTTTTCTGGGATGATGAAAATTTTGAAACTAGAAAGTAATAGTTGCACAACGCTGTGAATGTAAATGCCACTAAACATTTTAAAATGGTTAATTGTATGTTATGTGAATTATACTCAATTTAAAAAAAGACCTAGATGATTCCAAAGCAAATAGCTTCTATCACTAATAAAATGACTCTTCACTTAGTAACTGCTTATGTGTAGGCTACAGAGGACAGACGCTGGAACAATGACAAAACAATTTTTATGTTCCTAGTTTTAACTTGCTTGGCATTTTCAGAAATGCTCAGGGTCACGAAGAGTGGAAGCCATGTAAACGAAGGGCCTCTCCCAACTATGTATTGTCCTGACCTTACAATCTGGACTGCTTAAAGCTGACAGATTATAAATATCAATATTTTTCTTGGATCAAGACTTCTGTGGCTTTTCCAGCCTCCACTGGATCTAATCCATTGAGTAAATGAAGATAAAGAAAAGTTCCAGAGTGAGTAGGTTGAAGGCCCAGAGATCAAGCCTACTTTGGTTTCCTTCTCTCTGTTGTTTAGAGATAGACACACATACCTGTGGGGAAAGCTTGAACATAGGAGCACAGACGATGAGTGGGGTGGAATGGTGTTTCGCTGCCAATGCTAGAGTGTGAGTTCCTGTCACAGCTCTCAGGGCACCATTGGCCAGAATGGTCTTTGTGCCAATGATCACCTTTGGGACAGGAAGAAAAATGTGAGCCATCCTGGGGACAGAGTCTTAAAAGGGCCATTGGGTACAACAGCCTGAATGCTCAGGCCTGAGCTTTGACATCCTGAGTAGTCACACAGCAGTAGGGGGAAAGGGATTATAGGCTTAGGACCACAAGTTCTAGTTTCAAAGTGGGTTCCTAAGGAAAGAATGAATGTAGTACAGGATAGGAAACTGCGATATCTACTGCGTTTAGCCCTGTCTTCTAGAAATCTATATGCCACACCTCCCAAGATATGGGGAACCTTTCTCATTCTCTATCCACCACTAACCATTCAGTACCGACCTCTGAGCATAAAGGGGGAGCCCTCTACCAGATCCCTAGCAGCTGACATGTTTAGCTTATTTCATTCTTCCAATGCCTTAACTAAAAAGAGGCTACTCCAAATGAAGAACAATGATACAGACAAAAGGAAAAGAAATTCAGTTAATAGATTAAAAAGGCCCAAGTATGTACTTTCAAAGGGTGCTAGAAACTCTTCTCATGGATATTATAGGCGAGAGTAAGAAAAATCAACATTTTAGAAGTATAATCTTTATGAATGCAACATAACTCCAAATACACTCACCTTGTTGACTCTTGACATAACAGCAAAAATGGCAGCATCAGTCATGACAGTTGTCTCAATACCTGCTTTGGACAAATTGACTGCCATTTCATGACCCTGCAACAGGAAAGAAAGGCTGATGCTGGGACAGAGTGAGAGATAGTGAAAGAGTTCTCAAATGTAAATGTATCTGGGGAATTCTGCGATACTGGGCATATCTGACACACAATTTTCAACACATAACTAATTCAATTTTCTGTCTGTAATAGGTATTCTCTGGTAAGCTGCAAGGAAGCCCAGGGGAAGCTAATAAATGTTTAATACTCCACAGTAGCACTAGAGCAGCCATAAAACTGGAAATACTACTTGCTTGCATAATGAGACGTAGCTGACAAGATAGCTAGCTCCTGGCTCATCCTTGTGTATTTCCTTTTTTGAGACCTATTATTTACCTAGGGATTGTGTGAGGTCAGACAAAACATGTTATCCCCATGACAATTTACCTTATTTTGATTCCTCAAAGAATGAATGTTTATCTTTTCTTGGACCCAGCTGTTCACCCAAATTTCTTAAACCAATATTTAAGAATGTTCACAGGATGAACTACCTGAAAATTCTCTTAATGTTTTACTTTATCTTCTCAATGTCTTGCTTATCAATTCGAAGTTAGCACAGAGCTCATCTATCCCTTCTTTATTCACTCTTCTTTTTTTTTCTTAGCAACTCCAGCAGTTCTCCTACCTGACAGAAAGGAGCACACTCTGCCACAATGACATGGAATTTCCTCTCCCGGGCAGCTTCTCTGAGGAAGGCCTCTACTGTTCGGGAGAAGCCAATGGTCATGATCACCTCATTGGAGTGGATGTGCTCTAGAGCCTGAGCTGCAATGTTCTCCGTTGTCCCTTCTGCAACAATAGTCATATTTTACAAGGAAAATATGAAAACGCCATGTCACATCATGACAGATATTACAGAGTGCAAAAGGGAAGGTGTGCCTGTCACACAGAATGCCCACCTTTCAGACCCTGGTAACACGGCTAACGAACTGAATGTGAAATGCCACATTTTCTTAAAAAGCTCTGCTCCTCTGGGATCTTCTACGTCCCAAGTTCTCACCTTGCCATGACATCAGCTCCTTTACAACTGATTTTGAAGACAATGACTTCGGGCAAGAAATGGTCCAATTTAGAAAATCCTAAAGCGTTAAGAGTGGTGTAAACAGAGCTCCCCTCACCAACCCCACCCCCCAAAAAAACTCCTCTAAAAGGTGGCCCCAACACCTCCACCTGAGAGGAAGGTCACAGAAGACAAAGAGGGAAGGAATTTGGAAACAGCACCTCAGTGCACTGACAGACCCAGTTTCTTCTTCCCCTGGAGAACTCTGATTGAAATGAGTATCTGCAGGTCTGCTGGGTCACAAAGACAACAGGGATGGTAGTGTGTGTGTGTGTATAAAAATTCAAGAGAAAGTTTAGTGAATGAGGGTCTATTAACCATAGTTTTAGAGAGTTTATTTTAAAAATGAAAATAAAGCTCTGTCCTAAAGGAGTCCTTGCCATAGTGAATCGATAAAAGGTTGGTCTGTAAGGAAATGTAGAGGTTATCTTAGTCCTCCCACCTTCCGAATCAGGATGGAGGACAAACCTCTTGAGAACCAAGAGTACTGGTTATCTCCTGCCTCTGTTGATGAACAACTTCCAGGGTCTTCTGTTGTTCTCTCATTTTTTTGTAATCTGTCCTATCCACCTAGGGATCAGAACTCTTACCCAGTTCCACAAGCAGCTCATTAATTGCCTCAATGATACTGGACTGGAGTTGGGCATAATAGGAGCTGAAATCCTCGTTCAGGCCTCCGGATGTCAAGAGTTTGTGCAGGGACTCCTGCTGGTCGCTCTCGTCGCTGCGACCGTGGAGTCTGGAGGTGACAAGATCCAGAGAGGTCGTAAGGAGGTGTGATGATATAACTAACAAAACCTGTTCAGCTCCAATAAAGGCTCCAAGCGAGGCGAGGGGCTCATGCAAAAAGCATCACCCCGTCCAAACCGGAACCCAGGACATGGCCTGACCTGCCATACTCCTCCCGGATGATCCTGAGCACTCTCCGCACCATGTTGCCCACGGTGGTCTCTGAGGGCTGCGCAGCCGTCATCCTTCGGCCCTCTCTGCGGATCAATTCCATCAGCTCCCCTGCAGTCCAAAAGAGAATGAGCAGAGTAGACGCACGGTGGGGCCTGGGCGACTTTCCGCCTGGGGATCGCGAGTAGAAAGTGGCGAGGGACACGAAGGCGCTAGGCCTGCCTTACCTGCGTTGCTCCAGCAGTGGTCCGTGATGATCCAGCGCAGCAGCCCCAGGGTCTCCCGGGCCATGTCCTCGGAGCTGCGCCGCCCGCCGCCCCGCTTCAGGGCCTCCACGAAACTCTCGATCCTCTCGGACAATTCCGAGCCCTTGGCAGCCGCTCCGGGCATCTCGAAAGAAGCCGCCTTCGCGGCGGAATCCACACCTGCACGCCACCCGGATTGCACTTCCGGGGCGGACAAGGTCGGCTTCCGCTCTGAGAGAAAAAACTCCAGTTTTGGAGCTGGTAGGCCACGCCCCTCGCTGCCACCTCCCGTCCCTTCCATAAGCTTGAGCCAATCAGAGACGTGGAGCTCCAGTTCAGTTTCAACCAGGAATCTGCGCGCCTTCGGACAGGAGGAGCGGAACTGGCCTCTTCTGGCTCATCTGACGCTGAAGAGGTGAGTCGCGAGGCCTCCGGAGGGTGGCTAGTCCCGTTGCCATGGGAACAGTTAGTCTTTTTCCCTGCCACTAAGACCTGCAGCAACGCTGGACAAGTGGCCGCTTTCCTTCCTGGTGCCCAGCTCAGTCTCCTGACACAGACGCTCAGAATGCGCATACAAGGCCTGCTGCCCCTTTATCATGCTGTTTTATTACATCTTACTGGTTCATTTGCGCTTGTGCCTCTCTTAACAGATTCAGCTTCTTGAGGGCGGGGACCATATCTTTTTTGCCCTTGCATTCCCAACGCCTAGCACAGTTAGTATAAGACAGGGGAATCAGGAATGAAGAGACGGAATACTCACCAAAATAAGGAGATTCAAAGAGAACTAATGTGAGAGCAAAGATAACGTCCTTCTACTTTAGACTTAAGAGGCTAGGCAGTATAATCTCAAGAGATACCATTTACTTAAAGCTTACTAAATGTTGGGCACTGTGTGTGAATTTTCTCATGTAATGCAACTCTATGAGGTAGGTTCTTTTATCCTCATTTTGCAGATTAGGAAACAGAGCCGCAGAATTTAAGTAGTTAGTAAAGGGATATGTTTATATTTAAATCCAGAGTCTGTCTGAACTCAAGTCTGCATAATGAGAATCTCCAATGGTTTCCTTAAGTTAAATTCTTAGAAGTGAAATCCTTGGGCACACACATTTTTAAGACTTGTTACAATTGACAAATTGCCCTCTGAAAAGATATATCAATACCAAAATCAGACAAAGATAGTTCAAGAAAACTACAGTAACCCTCATGAACAGCAAATGCAAAAATCTGCAACAAATTAGCAAAATAATCCAGCAATACATAAAAAAAAAAATACATAATTACCAACCTGGAATGCAAAGCCGTTTCAATATCTGAAAATCCATTTAATAAATCATATTAACAATCTAAAATGTAAAACCAAATGATCATATCAGTTGATAAAAGAAGCATTTGACAAATTCAGCCATTTAATAAAAACTCACAAAACTAAGATAGAAGGAAATGTCTTCAACTTGATAAAAGGCATCTACAAAGTCCTACACCAAACATCATACTTTATGGTGAAAGACTGCTTTCTCCCTAAGATCAGGAACAGGCAAGGGTGTCTACTCTAACCATTCTTATTTAACATAACACTCAAAAGTCCTAGCCATTGCAATAAGGCAAGAAAAAGAAATTTTAAAAACGTACAGATTGGAAAGAAAGAAAACGATCCCTGTTCACAGAAGATATCATCATCATCATTTACATAGAAAATCCCAAAGAACAGAAAATAACAAAAAACCTCCTAAATCAAATAATTGAATTTAGCAAGGATACAAGGCCAAAACATAAAAATCAATTATGTGTCTCTATACTAACAATGAATAATTAGAAACCAAAATTAAAAATGCAATAGCTCCCAAAAGGCATATTTGTCAATTTTTCTGCATGTTGAGTTTAAAATGTCTTAAAAATTGCATCAATTTACATGCTTCCTAGTACATGAGTTTTCTCTCATTTTCACTGCTGCCTAGTATTACATTGTATAACTATACCACAGTTTAAGTATTCATTTTCCTTCAACAGATGTTTGAGTTGTTTCCAGTTGGGGGGGCGTAATTTAAAATATAAATGTCCTCATGTGAATTTTGGCATACTTGTAATGGAACATCATAAGATGAATCAGCTTATGTGACCCAGGGAAAGAGCTGAGTCATGGGCTATATGAATGTTCAACTTTACAAATTGTGCTAATCTTCCAAAGTGGTTAAATCAATGTATGCTCTGTCTGGAGGGAGTTAAAGACTTCCAGATCGACATTCTTATCAACACTTGGCATTATTAACTATTTTAGTTTTGGAGAATCAAATGAATATACAAGACTATCTTGTTGTCATTTTAATTTATTTTCCTGATTACTAAGAAGTTGTTCACTTTTTTCACATGTTTATTGGCCAAGTGTTTTTTATCCTTTATGAAATATGTATCTTTGGCCTACTTTTTTTTGGCTTTCTCCCTAAGATCAGGAACAGGCAAGGGTGTCTGTTCCTGATATTATATATTAGAATATTTTTATTAGAATATTTTTATAATATTTATATTAGATATTATAAATATTTATAATATCTAATATGAATATTTATATTCTAATATAATATTTTATATTAGAATATTTTTTTCTAATATATTGTGGAGTTCTTTACGTATTCTGAATACTAACTTTTTTCAGTTATTTGTCTTATAAATACTTTCTTTTGTTTTTTTTACTTGCTTCGAGATGACTTAACAGAATCGTTGGTTTTAATATGGTATTTTGTCTTTTATAGTTAATGCCTTTGTATTTTATTTAAAAAATCCTTTTCTAATCCAAGGTCATAAAGATAACCTCCTTTGAAAAGAATCCAAAAAAATAAGGATAGTTAAAGGATCTCTGGAACAACATTTGCATAATAAGGGGATTTGTATAACATTTGCACCAGAGGGAGAAGACCAAAAGCAAGGAATTGAAAATCTATTTGAAGAAATAATTACAGAAAACTTTCCTAATCTGGCAAAAGAAATAGACATTCAGGTCCAGGAAGCTCAGAGAGTCCTAAACAAGATGAACCCAAAGAGGTCCACACCAAGGCACATCATAATTAAAATGGCAAAGGTTAAAGTCAGAGAATATTGAAAGCTGCAAGAGAAAAGCATTTAGTTGCCAGCAGGGGAGCTCCCATAAGACTGTCAGCTGATTTCTCAACAGAAACTTTGCAGGACAGAAAGAATTGGCATGAAATTTTCAAAGTGATGAAAAGCAAGGACTTACAACCAAGATTGCTCTTCTCAGCAAAGCTATCATTTAGAATTGAGGACAAATAAAGAGCTCCAGACAAGAAAAAGCTAGAGTTTTTTCGCTACCAAACCAGTATTACAAGAAATGTTAAAGAGATTTCTTTAGTCTCTTCTATCTTTTTCTTTTTGGATCTGATGCCTAGAGTTACTGCAGTTATCTCATACCATAGAGTCTCAAGACTGAGGATAAAGTTAACATGCTGAGAATGGCGGAACGGAAAAACGGAAAGAAACTAGACTTGATAATATCAACACTTAATAGGTATTTTATATATATTAACTCTTTTCATCCTTACAACAACCTTATGAGATAGTATTCTTAATATAACCATTTTCAAAAGAAGAACATGAGTCATAAATGAGATAAATAACTTGCTCAATGTCACGTATTCAGTAAGTGGAAGAGCTGGGATATAAACCCAGCAGTCCAGCTTCAGAGCCTGAACTTTTAGTCTGTGTACTGTGGTGTCTTTTATTAAAGTCATGTGAAATCAGCAAATCCAGAAGTTGCCCTACATTTAGACTTCTTGTTATATAAAACGATAAATTTCTGTATTGATTATATAATTTTGAATGGAGTTTTCTGTCGCTTGCAGCATGTCGATATTGGGTGTTTATCTTTTTCCGGTTGATTTGTAAGATCTGTTTATGTATTAAGTATACCAACTGTTTACAGTTCGTGTTGCAATATTAGTATTTTTAGAAACTTTGCCCAAATATCATATATTGCTGTGGATTGTAAATTGAAGCACCTCTCAGTACGGCAATTTGTGAAAACATAACAAACGACTTTGAAATGTTCATTCACACTCTTTAAACCAGCATGCCCTTCTATGTCTAGAAATTTATCCTAAGGAAGTAGCCAGAAATAGACACAAAGATTTATCCACAATAATATGTTTTACTTTATTCTTTATAACAAATACCTCTAAATATTCAAAATCAGGAAATTGGTATGGAAATTATTGTACAGCCATACAATGGAATATCATGTTTTAGAAAAATAATGACATAGAAAATGCTTAATAATATGGAGAATTGTCGACAACATATTGTCAAGTTAAAAATCAGGTTGCATATAGTCACTCTGGGAAATAGTTTGAGTTTCTTTAAAAGCTAAAAACAGATTTATAATACAACCCAGCAATTGCACTCTTGGTCATTTATCCCAGAGAAATGAGCACTTATGTCCAAATAGGAACTTGTACATGAATGTTCATAGCAGCTTCATTTATAATATCCCCAAACTGGAAACTACCCACATTTCCTCCAATTGGTTTATGTTTAAACAAACTATGGTACATCTGTACCATGGAATATGGTTCAACAATTAAAAATTTTTTTAAACTGTCAATACGTACAACAACTTAGACGAACCTCAAGGAAATTATGCTGAGTGAAAAATGACAATACCAAAAGTATACATACGTAATTCCATTTATGTGACATTAATGAAATAATGTAATTATAGAGATAAAGAATAGATTAGTAGTTGCCAGTGGTTAGGGATGGGTTGGGGTATGGGATTGGGTATGGCTATAAAGTAGTGACACAAAGAATAATACAGTTGAGTCTCTTGATTGTGGTGATGGTTATGCAAGGCTACACGTGATACAATTATACACACACAAGTGCATGTATGAGTGGTGAAATGTAAGCCCTATGGATTTTACCAATGTCAGTATCTTGGTTTTGATATCATACTATAGTTGTATAAGATGTTGCCTTTGGAGGAGGTGAAGGGAAGGGTGCATGGGACTTTGGTATACATTCTTTTCAATTTCCTGTTGATCTATAATTATTTCAAAATAAATAGTTAAAAACTTCATAAACCAGGATTTATAAAAGAAAAACATCTATTTAAAAGAAAATTATAAAGCGTTACATTACACTGCTCTAGCTATAATTGTTAAATAGCAGTGCTAAAATAGAAAATAAAAGACACTGTTCAAAGTCTGCAATTTTTCAAAATAGCAGGATGCAAAGATAATATATCTGGTAGGATTTCAATTTCACTTAAATATATTTGTTATTCATATGTATTATATGTAAATATGTATACATCCATACGCTCACATATACATACATCTACATATATACATATAGTATAACACAGATGTCTATATCTATATACTGTATCTATACCTATCTCTAGATATGGGTGAGTGTGTGGATATGTGTGTATATAAATGGTATATATCAAGAGATATACACTATCTCTAGGTATTGGGATTACAAGTTTATCAGAGACCCCTAATTGCCTCTAAAGTCATTATTCTATAGTAATAGAGTTTTAACTGGGCACATAGCCACCCAGAATAAAGACATTTCTCAGTCTTCCCAGTGGGTAGATGTGGCCATGTGACTACATTCTTACCAATGAAATGGTGTGAAAGTGTTGTGTTGCTGCTTCTGAGAACCTTCCCTAGGAAATAGCTGGCATGGGTCCTTGGCTTCTTTATCCCTTTCTCTTTGTCCACCAGCTTAGATGATAAGGATGCAGGCCACACTGAGGATGCAGGGAGGGCAGAGCAGTGAGCTGGAAGGAGCAGAACTCCTTTTACTCCTGAGGCCTCTGTAAAGCAAAACTCCCATACCAGCCTAGACATTGGCACTTCATGTAGCCGTAAGCAAAATGAACTTGTCTTGTTTAAGCCAGTTATTTTGGGGTTTCTAAAACTTGCAGTCACATCTAATCCAAACAAATACAAGAGTGATTTTTATTTTCATTTATGTACTATTATTTATTTTCCAAAATTTCTACAATAAACACATCCCATTTATAATTTTTAAAAAAGTTATTTGTAAGAAAAAGTAGAAAAATAAGAAATCCTTCATCAGACTCATTCTCTCAGCCAGGAGCATGATTATGTTGACCATATCTTTCAGATTTTCCCTGAGTGTTCCAATTTCAAAAATTCTATTATCAACATAATTTTCAAATCATAGTTTTCAAACATTTGGAGAATGAGGTGATTTCGATGATAATTCTCAACTGGAGGAAGGGAGGCCGACTAAAATATTTGTGTCTTTCTCCTCCTGTTCTAAAGAATCTCCTTTAGGCCATCAGATCACTTCCTTTTCCTGAAAGGCTTTGACTCAATGCTTGGGCATGTGAACGTTCTACTGTTTTTATCCTTCTCTGATTGTTTTGGTGGATAAATCATGTCTCTACGCAACCTGAGAACAAGTGCTATTGTAGTGGACACCTGTTGTTTTTGTCTGTGTGCACACTCCCTTTCCTTTGGGAATTGCCCCTCCTCATCCCATGGCATTCAGGTGAAACTGTCAATCCCAGGGCCTCCTGATGCCCCAAGTGGCCCCTTGTCACTGGGATGCCACACCACTCAGATCTGGTCAGTCAGTGGGGTCAGTAACCCCACTTTCAAGCTGATTGGTTATACAAAGCCATTCAGTCCTTCCCTGTGATTTGCTATACAGACCCCAGAAGAAAGCAGGCTTTTCTCCTTTAGATCATCTGCTGTAGGAAGTTGGCTTGGGTCTATGAGTGGCCAGCTTTTCTGCCTCATAGAGAAAGCTTGTCTGAGAGAGAAAGGCAGGTAACTCCTCCAGGAGAAGGAGAAGCAAACAGAGCAAAGTTCTAGAGTGAGAGAAAGAGCAAATAAATTAATTTGAAATGAGCTGATGTAGGCCCTTAGATCTAGCCAGGCCTGAAGGTAGACCTGCCCTTGGACTTCTCAACAAATTCCCCTTTGGCCTAACTTTTTGAGTTGCTACAGCCTTGACTAAGCTTCTCTTGTCTTCCTGGAAGCCCAACCCTATTTTTAGCCAAGGTAGGAGTTCGTTATAATTTGACTGATTCTGCTAGATTGGAAATTAATCTTGGTCTAAATGTGGATTTATGTTTTTTGTGGAATCTGTCTCTATTCTTGAAGTTCCCTGCCACCTGAGCACAGTCAATTGCTAGGAATTTGGAGGGAAATCCTAATGACAGACACAGTTAATGGTATCAGGGCATGCGATTAGGAAAAAAATACTACCCTATTATTATTAGGATTGTTTATTTACAGTTGCTCTTTATAGATCAACATGTTCAAAATGTAACATATTTATTGAGCAACTTTATACCGAGCACCATATTGCATGTTGATAAACACACCCTATACTAGGGGAAACTCAATAATAATAAAGAGTATCATCCTTTACACTTAGAGGATTTGCTTTTTAGATAGAGATTTTTATATTCCTTATCTCTTTTGGTCTCTAAATGGCTCTATGAGGTTGGCTGGTTCTGGTCAAGAGATCACTTATTCCACACTTGATAGGTTCGTCCTAAGTGAGAATTGTGCTAAGCACATAAGTAGACAAAAACAAATAGTTTATAATTACAAAAAAAAAATGTGGAGACCAAGGCCCACTAGCCGGTTTTCCTCTAGTCTATAGTAGCAATGTAGTTGAGTGTTAAACTGTTGAAAAGCTTGGGTTTGGAAGTCATATAGATCTCAGTTCAGATCTTATGTCTACCTCTCCCAACTTGTCTGTCAGTGGAGATGATAACAGTGACATGTGATAAAAGGGCATGATCTCAAAGGTTTAGAGACATCGTACTGCTATGTATGATCTTTAAAGCAGTAGATCTGGATACCCATTACATAACCACGGGAATTTTTTTTTTTAATCTCCATAAAAGGTGATTTAATGTAGTTAATAAGGATCTGGTTGTGATTATGAAGAGTAGATAATCCGGAGACAAATAATGCCAGGTTTATTTCCATAATGCCTCTGTTTTAAGAATGAATCAGTTACTGTAGCTACTAGCCTGAGAGCATTCAGAACAGCAACAGACCTTGCATGATGGGGCAGCCCAGTTGGGAAGCCTGTGCCCTGAGCAGCTAGCTTTTCACAATTCTTGGTGCAAAAGTGACACTCAGTGACTATTTTGCAAACAGAGGCTGCTGGTGGCTCCCAGAAGCCTGAGGCTCACCCTTTCCCATCTGGCTCCCCACCTCCCCGGAATAGTTTCTATCTCTGGTTTGATGCCTGTGGCCAGGAACTTCCCTAACAACAGACAGTCATTGTCTAACTTCAGAGGATAGTTTGATTAATTGGTTCCCGACCAGAGTGGAAAACAAAAAGGATTTTTCAAGCATGAGCTCTGCATCGTGCAGAACATAGCAGGTGGGGAGAAGCTGAGAACTAAGATCAGAAGGGTCTTTCCAATCTCAGCTAATTTCACTTTTGGGGGCATGAGTGATAAGAATCACAGTATCCTCCACTTAGTAAGTACCTATATTGTACCAGAGACTTAATGTATATATATTACGTCTAAACCTTCCAGACTCTACATGGTAAATGTTAACTTCTTCACTATACAGTGTAGGAAACTGAAGATCATAGAGGTGGAGTGATATGCTGTGTCACACAGCTAGTGGGTCAGAGTTCACGTTCTAGCCAGGTTTGTCTGTCTCCAGAGACTTACACGGTGCCTCCTAACTCCACAACATCCATACCCTTCATGTTAGAGTGGGAGGAATGGCCTTCAGGGGTCAAATAGGGGCCGGGCTTCCACCAGTCCCAGACCTTCTGGATCTTGGTGATATAAGCTCTGTGTCCCTACCCTATCTCATGAGTAAGGAGCCAGTGATGAGACTAGAGCCGATGCTGACAAAGCTGAATGGCAGGCTTCTGAGAGCTGTGCACTGGCCTTGCTTGGATGCCCGGTATGCACCTGATGGTGCCAGAGGGTGGACAGGAAAGAGCTCTGCTGGGTTCTGAATCGCTCCTGCCAGCCTCTATCCGCTAAAGGGAAGACGGAAACCACCCAGGGCTCACAGGCCCTAGTCTGGAGTGGATGGCTCCGCAGAGCCCAGTCACACCCGTGGGAAAGCCTTGGCCCTGGCCTGCCTGGGAGCCACGGTGGTGCCGCCTCCTGCCCACGGCTTGGCTCAGCGGGTTCCCAAGTGGATTGACTTCCTTCCCTTCTCCGCCCCCACCCCCCAAAGTCCCCAGGGAGTCAGGGAGGCCACTGGCGAAGTTGGCCCTCAGTTCCCCAGGCCTCCCCAAGCCCTTCTCTGCACACCTTAGAGCCAGGTTTCCCAGGGGAACGAGAGGGGACTCTCCAATCTCCCGAGAGCACCCTTGCCTCTAGGTCTGTTTAGGGCTGGCAGGCCCCATCTCCACTCTTTCCACTGCACACTGAGGCTCCACTCTGGGCTGCAATCACAGGGCTTTGGGTATGGGCTGTTGTTTTTGCAGCTGGGCTGGGGCGGAGCAGCAGCAGCAGGGAAGGCGTCTTGGGTACTGACCGTCTGAGAAAGCCCTGAGCCTACATTCCCACTAGGACTGGGGCAGCCCCTTCAAGCTAGTGACTGTCTTGTTCCTGCAGAAAGGCCCCTGGGCTGGGACCACAGTGTGAAGGAAAGGCAGAGAGAGAGGCCAGCAAGCAGGAGAGAGAGCTTAGGGGAGACCCCAAGCCTTCTCTGAGCCAGTCCACCCCAGCAGGCTGTGTTTCACCCTCATTTCCAGCTGCAGCTGGACAGAGCCTCTCTCCCCTCCCCCACCCCCGCATGCATCTGGGAGATCCTGGAGCAAGCTTCCTAAAACAAACAACAAACAAAAAACAATCTCATTTACCAGGGGCAAAATGTTGGAAACTAAAAAGATCATCCATAATCCCTTTACTCAGAAGGATTCATTACGAAGATTTTGACGTGTTTCCCTATGACCTCTTTTTTTATTATATTAAAATATATATAACGTAAAATTTACCATTTTAACCATTTTTAAATGTACAGTTTAGAAGCATTAAATACATTCACATTGTTGTGCAACCATCACTACCATCCATCTCTAGAATTCTTTTCATCTTCCTAAACTGAAATTCTGTACCCTTGAACACTAACTCCCCATTCTCCCCGGCCTCTGGCGATCACAGTTCTACTTTCTTTCTCTTTGAATTTGACTACTCCAGGTACCTCATGTAAGTAGAATCATACAGTATTTGCCCTTTTCTATCTGGTTTATTTCACTTCACTTAATGTCGTCAAAGTTCATCCATGTTGTAATGTGTCAGAATTTATTTTTTTTAAGGCTGAATAATATTCCATTATATACATGTGCATATATATGTAATATATATACTGGAATTTTGTTTATCCATTCATAAACTTTTTTCTCATAATTAAAATTTTACTATGTCAGCAGTTAGCTATCTGAATTCTTTACTTAGATGTTGCCACATCATCAAAATTTTTTTCCTAAACATAATTTTTAATGCTTACTCTTTACTTCCTTATGTGAATGGGTATGTCATACTTAATCAATCTCCTGCTATCGGATACTAAGTTATCTTCTTTTGTTTATTTGTTTGCTATTATAAACAACACTGAGAAGAACATCTTTGTAGAAATTTTTATGGACTCTCCTGCAATCCTGCCTGACTTCTGGCATTTCAGATTATTTCTCAAGGAAGAATACCAAAAGTAGAATTACTCCTCAAGGTGATAAACACTCCACAGTCTCTTCATAAATATCACCCCAAACTTTCTAGAAAAATGATGCCTATTGCTCTTCTCATGAGCAGTATAGGATATCCAGAGCCTTTTCCTTCCTTCACCACAATTTCTGAGCCAGGGATGTTTGCACTATGCCTTAGCTTTCCCCGGAGAAAGGTGCAGACTTCCACAATCAGGGATTCAGAGCACCCCACCATCCTCAAGTGTTCCCTGAGGCTGCTGTGCCCTGGCAGGCTTGCCTGTCCAATCAAAGTGGCAAGTTCTTGATGGCCATGGGGCAGAGTGGCTCAGGAAAGAACCAGCTTGGGCCTGGAGCCTACGCAGAAAGATAGCAGTGCAGAGCCAGCCGAGTGCAAGGAAGCTCCTGGCGGGGTAGTGGTGCAGGGCCTCCACTTCAAGTGTGGCTCAGGACCACTCTGCAGACCCCTTAGTGACTGCTCAGCCAACTGCCTGCAGAGGGATAGCTGTATCAATGCAGAGGGATAGCTGTATCAATGGTACATTGATATCGAGGGCTTACTACAAGCCAGGCCCATTGACTGCTCTTACAAACCCAATGTTATAGGTCTCTATTGTCCACATTTCACTGACAAAATGACTGAGTTTCACAGTCATTCGATATCTACTTTAAGACACACAGCTGGTGTGCAGTGGAACTGGGATTCTTACTCAGGTGTCTCTTACTCTAGAGTTTATGCTCTATTCTTATTTCCTGCTTTGCACAGGGGCTCTGCTGGCACCCTGAAGCTGGGAAGAGAGAGAAAGAGCTGTGGACCAATGACAGTCTACGGAGGTGGGATTTGGCTCTCCACTCTCTGCCAGCCTTGCCAAATCCTAGGCTAGAGACCCCTGGCCCCTGGGAATGAGTATTTCATGCCCCAAGGGGACCTGGCTGGGGCAGGGATGGAGGCAACTGGGGGACTGTGCTGCACACAAAGAGCCTGATTGTGTTACAGACTTTGCTCTTTGGGAAAATAAGTATCACAAAGTCATCTTGTTTTGGACAATCTGGTGT
Organism: Pteropus medius; assembly: GCF_902729225.1. Lineage (NCBI taxonomy): Eukaryota > Metazoa > Chordata > Mammalia > Chiroptera > Pteropodidae > Pteropus > Pteropus medius. Next base: position 3,143,765 of record NW_024349797.1, on the reverse strand, counting down.
CCCAGAGATTCAAAGCCAAAGAAAACATGGGCTAAGGAACGGGAGCCAGCAATGCCGAAGTCTGCAGGTGAAGCCAGCCCTTCCAGGGTCGCGAATAGGAGCTCCTATGGGTTCCCAAGCTGGAATCTGGCCCCTGATGCCCAGAGCAGCCTCCTTGTCCTTGGTCCTTTGGGGTCCAGGCAAAGGACACACCTTGGGGCTAGAGAAATTATTCCACAGACAGATGGGAGCAGGAGATCAGAGGAGCTCAGAGCCCCCTGCTAAACGCTGGCCTTGGGGGCCTGCATGTGGAGGGGCCTCACCACATGCAGGGGGCACTGGGAGGCTCAGAGATCTGCACATTCCGTGGGCTCCATTCCTGAGTCTGAGGAACATGCATTGAGAGGAGCCAGGTTGGGGGCTGGCCAGGCCTCAGGCATCAGAGCACCCTACAAGGCAAAGGAAGGCAGCTCAGTGGAAACCCAGGCAGGGAGGGGTGATCTTTTTTTCCGGAACAGGATTCCCTGTGGGGCGCAGAGCAATACTCAGTGGGCTCTAGAGTCTGGTACGTGCCTATTTGACTCCGCTGGGGTCAAGAGGGCGGCCCACTGGCCTGGCCTCACCAGCCAAAGCCAACACAGGAAATGCCTAGCAGACCTCAATGTCCGGGCACCTAATTTATTCTGGCTGCCAGGGAGCACCGCCTCCCCAGGCTCAGCTGTAGGCAGCAATGACATTAGTGCTCAGGGATGCGCAGTCAGTCCCCAGGCCTGTCCTCGTGGGCTCTCCGCCCCGGCAGGGGGAGCTGGGGCAAACACACAAGAAGCCAGCAGGCAGTAAAAGGAGCCAGGCGTTACCCTGGACTGCGGCCACCAGCGTGTTGCTGGGATCCAGTTTCATGCTCCTGCTCCTTCGAGGAGAGCTGCGAGGGGTCATCCCTCCCCGACAGCCCCAGGAAGGAGCCTGGTGGCAGACAGTTGTTAACGCGCCTCGCCGCCGCCGCCACCGTGGTGATTAAGGCGCTATAATTGGCTTCACAGCCAGGCAGGGGCGGGGCCTGCAAGCCGGCAACCACCAGGGTCTGCAGAGCGGGGAGGGGGCCCTTGCGTGGGGAACAGCATGTGCTATAACTATTTGCACTGATCCGATTAGTTTGTGAATTGACACTCAATCCTCTGTAGTGATTTCCTTTCTGGGGCCCCAGCCAGAGTCAGAACTGTAGGAGTGGGGTGGGTGGGGGCAGGGAGGAGACCTCAGCCTTCCCGGGCTCCTTGTAATCTGGGCAGGCCAGGAGTCTCTGTCCTAGGTATGGCCTCGGTCTGGTCAAAGCCCGCTCTGCTGTCCCTCAGTGAGTGCTCAGCCAATCCCAGGTGGAGGAACTGAACCCTCTCGGCGGTAGGGGCCCTCTTTCCCACATGCCCAGTGGTGCCTGGTACAAATTGAGCCTTGCAGGTGCACTGTGTACTCCAAGGCCCAGCATGGTGCCCGGCACAGAGGAGCTTTGCCAAGGATATTGGCAAAGTGAGAAGATCAGTGTTCTTTTCCCCATTTGGCCCAAGTGCCTTGTGGGAGATTCTGTGAGTCCCTCCAAGGTCTGGGTGGTCCTTCTGGGAGCATTTTTCCAGTCAGTCTCAGGAATGAAGAGCTCTTTAAAGGCCCCCTGGTCCATGCCCCTGAGTCCATGGATGGCATCCCATAAGCCATCTCCGGTGGCAGCTGTGTGATACTTCCGCTGCATTCTCCCTTTCTACATTAGCGCGTGTGCCTGGATGACAGTGCCTGTGTCTGCCCAGAAGGAACATGGGATATTTTCTTCCCTGCCCATCTTCTACGTTTTTTCAGTTTCCTGGGCTACCTACCTTGGAGGTCCCAGGCAGGGAGGAGGACATTTAGGTGCCTGGTATGGAGGCCTCCGGGTCACGACCTTTTCAGAGCCTGTCTTGTTTACACTTCAGGCTGGGGCACAGGCTGGGCTGGCCTCCCACCTCCCTGTCCCCTCAGTCCCCTCCCTGAGGGGCTGCTCCAAACTCTGTGAGTATGAGGTAGTCCTGGCTGCTCGGGGCTTTGGCTGCATAAGGGGTGCCCCTCTTCAGCTGGTGGGCAGGCTGGAGGCCAGGTCGCTGGAGGCCGCTGGAGGCCGCTGGAGAATGTAGGGTGGTAGCCCTAGAGGGAGAATACAGGCCCACCTAGCCAGCATTAGCAAGCCGGGGCAGTGGCCAGCACCCACCAATGGTGTTAGGCCAGAAACGTCCCTTGAGGCCTAGGGAGGGGGCAGCCAAGGGAGGAACAGGGTGTGCCGCAGGCACGTTGGGGGCAGCAATGCAGTCCTTCCCTCCCTTTTGCCAGGTTTGGTTTGAAAATCCCTCTATAGCCAGCTGACCAGCCCTGGCCTCCTGGGCCCCAGGACCCTGGGCACGAGTACAGCGTGTGCTCCTGGGGGGCACTGGAGGAGGGACACCACTGCACTCCCGGCGCCCCCTCCCCAGCCTGCTGCTCCCTTCTCATTCTCCCATCCCACCCCTCTCTCCCATCCCAACTCTTCCTCAACATTTTTCCAGCCTCTCTGTGC